>NC_061121.1:22953792-22966993 GCF_002878395.1 Capsicum annuum | reverse complement strand
ACACACACACACTGGGAGATCCTATAACTGACATAAACCATGTGAGCTACATGAAGTCCAACGTACAACCCACATTGGGGAGAGCCGTCCTATCCTTGCCATTGGAGTAGGACTATCGATATCAAATCCACACAAAACTAGTGATCACTATATAAATTAGCCTCAGCCTCACTCCTACGGGGGCACGTAGTTCTAGGGAAGTAAGGTCGCTTTATACCTCTCACTCGGTGCTAAAGATTTCTCTCAGACTTAGCTCAGATCATTTCAAAGACAATCCACAACAAAACAATTTTAATAATATATAAATATACATCAGGATACATCATGCTTCCCATCTATCAAAATCAACCACGTTGTGGTTTTCTTTCACACTCAAGTTCAAAAAAACTCCATTAAGACGAAAAGGTTAAATCATTCAAAATATCTCAAATATTCAACATCAACGTACTTATAACACACACTTTCTAAAAAAACACAATTTCCAATGGGGATTCACGACCTAAATATCAAAATCATGATAAATATCATTCAAGATTTATGCTTTATATCACCATACATGTAAATTCATCTTTCAAAATCATAAAACATCAAGATTTCATGATAATCATCATAAGATATGGGTTCATGCTTCAAATTCATAAAAAATCAAATAAAAATCATGCCTTTGTAAAGAAAATTACTTTTGGGCACAAGAACGAAAGAGAGTTCATGTTGAAAAACCCCACATACCTTGAATGATGAACTTTAGATCGATACTCATTTTTGAGATGTTAATCGTGCCTTTGAATGATGGTTCTTGGAGTTCTTGAACTAGAAACTTGGAATCTTGAATAACTTTGCAGAATTAATGGTGAACTTTGGAGGTTCTTGAAGTTCTTGAACTAGGAACTTGGAATCTTGAATAAATTTGCAGAATTAATGGTGAACTTTGGAGGTTCTTAAAGTTGGATGAAGGAGCTTAGGGTTTTCTTTTTGAGGGAATTTGATGAAATATAAGGTTTGGACAGATTTTGGGTGAGGGGAAATGACCAAAACGCCCCTGAAAATCAAATAATTCTCGAATCTGTCCTTTGGTGGACTGTTTTGATAGTCTGAAGTAGATCAACCATAATGTTTTACTCCGATATCCAAATTAGATGAAACTAATTTCATTAGAAAGAGGACTCTCATATCTTTCCGTTGATATATAGTATCTCACCCGGATCATTGTTTACGAGGAGTTATGATCGTTTAAAATTGACCTAAAAATTCACTTTTGATAGGCTGAAGTAGATCGACCATAAATTTTTGCTCCGATAGACAAATTGGATGAAACCAATTTCATCGGAAAGAGGACCCGCGGAGCTTTTTATTGATATATAGTAGATCACCCAGATCATTATGTACAAGTAGTTATGATCGTTTAAAATTGGAGAAAAAATACGCCAGGCCTTAGTACTTTTTCCTGCACGTTTTACTATTTACTACTATTCACGGTTCGATCGAAATGTTCATAACTCATCACTCGGGTGTCCGTTTTGGATGATCCACATATCGTCGGAAAGCTTATTCGATACTATACGTAATGGTGGGCCATAATCTAAGAAATTTCGCATGAAAATTTTATAATTTATTCTAGAAGATAGAACCCAACACGTTTACGCACAAAATTTCAATGAAAAATTTCTCGAGGTATTACAATTTTCCAAGCCACAAAAGGCCATAGAGTAGTCATTGTATGAAACTCAGATGGATGGAAATGTATCAAGTCTCCGTGTACCTGGCATGCATGACATTTACGAATGAAATTGATGGAATCCCGCTCCATGGTGAGACAATAATAACCTGCTCGGAGTATTTTCTTTGCCAAAAAATACCTACTCATGTGTGATCCACAAATTCTAGAATGTACTTCAGTCATGATTTTTGAAGCTTCTTTAGCATCTACACATCTCAGAAGTCCCAAATCAGGAGTCCTCTTATACAAGATTCCTCCACTTAGGAAAAATCCACTAGAAAAATATTGAATGGTTCTCTTTTTGTTACTATCGGCATGTATAAGATGTTTTCCAGTATGAGTATATTCTTTGATATCATGGAACCACGGCTCCCCATCAAGTTCTTCCTCAACCATATTGTAATATGCTTGTTGATCATGAATCAGTATATGCAAAGGATCAATATAAGTTTTGTCGGGATATTAAAGCATCGAAGATAAGATCGCCAAAGCATCAACAATCTCATTATGAGCTCTGGGAATGTGTTTGAATTTTACTGATATAAGTCGTTGACATAGATCTTCCAAACAACCTCGATATGGTAGGAGCTTTGAATCACGAGTCTCCCAATCTCCATGAATTTGGTGGACTAATAAATCTGAATCTCCTAATGCCAACAGTTCTTGGACCCCCATGTCAATGGCTAATCTCAATCCTAGAATGCAAGCTTCGTATTCTATCATATTATTGGTACAGTAGAATCGAAGTTGAGCTGTTATAGGATAATATTGTCCTGATTCAGAAATAAAAACCGCCCCTATCCCTACTCCTTTTACATTAACAGCTCCATCAAAGAACAATTTCTAGCCTGAATGACAATCGTCAGAAATAACCTCATCAATAAATAATACCTTTTCATCTGGAAAATAAGTTTTTAATGGCTCATATCCCTCGTCAATAGGATTTTCATCTAAATGATCTGCCAAGGCTTGAGCTTTCATTGCAGTTCGTGTCACATACACAATATCAAACTCTGTGAGTAATATCTGCCATTTTGCAAGTCTGCCTGTGGGCATAGGCTTCTGAAAAAAGTACTATAAAGGATCCATATGAGATATGAGGTAAGAAGTATAAGATGACAAGTAATGTTTCAGCTTTTGGGCTACCCAAGTTAAGGCGCAACACGTCTTCTCAACAAGAGTGTACTTAGCCTCATAAGTGGTAAACTTTTTGCTAAGGTAGTATATGGCCTGTTCTTTTCTGTCTGTAACATCATGTTGACCCAATACACAGCCAGAAGAATTGTCTAACACAGACATGTACAATATCTAACACATACATGTACAATAGGCGGATTTGACAAGTATCTCTTAATTCTGTCAAATGCCTCTTGACATTCTTCAGTCCATTCAACTTTAGCATTCTTCTTCAATAACTTAAATATTGGCTCGCAGGTTGTCGTAAGCTAAGCAATGAATCTACTGATATAATTCAACTTTCCAAGTAAGCTCACTACCTCCATTTTGTTCTTTGATGGAGGTAAATCTTAAATAGCTTTTATTTTTTAAGGATCTAACTCAATGCCGCCCCGACTGACTATAAACTCCAAGAATTTTCTCGATGGAACTCCAAATACATATTTTGCTGGGTTAAGTTTGAGATCATACCTCCGAAGCCTTTCAAAGAATTTTCTCAAATCTTTGACATAATCAGACTACTCTTTTGATTTAATGATCACATCATCCACATAAACTTCAATCTCTTTGTGCATCATGTCGTGAAACATTGTAGTCGTTGCCCTTATATAAGTTTTCCCAACATTCTTTAGTCCGAAAGGCATGACTCGATAACAATATGTTCCCCATGGAGTAATAAATAATGTCTTTTCCGCAACTTCTGGATCCATAATGATCTAGTGATAACCCGCATAACAATCCACAAAAGGTGCAAGATCATGTTTGGCACAATTATCCAACAAAATATGAATATTGGGAAGTGAAAAATTATCTTTCGGACTTGCTTTATTTAAATCACGATAATCAACACACATCCGAACTTTGCCATCCTTCTTTGGAACAGGGACAATATTTGCCAACCAAGTAGGATATTGGGCCACTCGAATGACTTTAGCCTTAAGTTGCTTTGTGATTTCCTCTTTGATTTTTACACTCATGTCAGTTTTGAGCTTTCTTAGCTTTTGTTTGACAGGAGGAAAAACAGGATCAATTAGCAACTTGTGAACTACCAAATCGGTGCTCAAACTGGGCATATCATCATAAGACCACGCAAAGATGTCTTTATACTCATGCAAAGCTTCAATTATAGATTTATTTTGTTGTGGTTGAGCATGTACACTTATCTTAGTCTCCCTAATATTTTCATGATCTCCCAAATTAACCGCTTCAGTTTCCTCCAAATTGGGGTTTGACTTATTCTCAAATTATTTGAAATCTTTGCTTATATCCTCAAATGCTTCTTCTTCATCATATTCAACTTCTTTATTCACTATTTTATAATTAGATTGGGTTTTTAAAACTTGTTGACAATTCTTCATGTTGACACTCAATTTTGACCTCTCGATATCACTTTTTATCAAAATTATTTAATTTCAATTATTAATATTTTACATATTATTTCTCTTTTGGATACATGCTAACGTGTCACACTTACAATTTAGAAAAAATGCATAAATTATTTTGATCTTTTAGCATCATTTGGATAATTTTTAAAATTAAATACGATATTTTACATAATTTTATTAATTTTTTACGTAATTATGTATGCTCACAATTTTTACGAATACATTGTCTAATTTTTCACTATTTATCGACATTATTTTGTTTATTTACTTATTTGTTAACATTATCATTTATATTATTATAATCTAGTATTTAATTATTATTATTATTTATTATTGATTATTTAATATTTCTATTTATTATTTAATTACTATTATTATCTATTATTTATTTAATTATCATTATGCATTTATTATACATTATTTATTGTTATTATTTATGTATATATTATTATTTGTTGATATCATTATTACTATTTTAGATAACAGCCTAAATTACTTGGCCTAATTTATTTAAATTATGGCCTTTATTTACCCAAACTATGACAATTTCAGTTTAATTCCTTATAATTTTAGCCATTTATATCAATTTTAGCCTGATTACAACTATAGCCTAAATCAAGACTCAATTCAATTCTTATTTCAATTTTGACCTGTCTAAACTCACCCGTCGATCGAAATTGATCCAACGGCTGAGATCCAACATACCTTTCTTTCCATACTTAAACCAACAACACCCAAACCCTAACACCTCATTTTCATCCCCCTCCTCCCCCCATCTTTTCTCTATCTCTCTCCTCCACTCTCTTTCTCTCTCGCCTCAAAGGGAGGCAGCCATGGCTGCCGATCCCCCACTCCGTCTCCATATCCGGCGAGACCACCTCCACCGCCCCTTCCCTCTCCCAACATCCCTTGATGCCGGTGAGCAGCGCCACCAGCCGGCGAAGCACCAGCAACAGCCGCGAAACGACCCCTCCAGCCTGTTCGCTGACCAGCCACAGCGATGACCGGCCTTCTCCCCGCTCAGATCCGGCCTGTTCCTCCACACCAACATCGCCGGCGACCAACCAAACGACCCCATCGTGTTGACCAGCGCCCTCCGTATCAGCCGTGGACAACACCCCCAACGACGACGAGACCAATTTCCGCCACCCATCTGCGCCATCGCACCAACCAACAGCTTCTAACCAGCCGTGAACCCCCCCCCCCCCCCCACCCCCCAGTTCCAATTATTATACGGTTCAATTTCCTAAATCCATTAAATAAATTGTATGTTCTGTGTGATTAAAGTTTCGTGATATTTAACTTGAAGTGTGATTCAATTTGTCTAATTATGTGTTCATGTTCATCTCTGGGTCTGTTATATGGGTACCTAATCTTTCTTGCTTGCTCTTGAAACATATCATGGGGGTTATGTTTGATCCGATTGGGGTTGACGGAAAACTGATCTGCATGTGTGGTGAAATATTGACCGTAAAATGATAATAATAAACTGATTTAGCAGATTGGGAGAGTCGATTTAGCCTGATTTTTTTGTAATTAGTTGCCCTGTGCTTTGCCAACTAACCTTGTTATATGTGGTAAATAATGACACGTTAATACGTCTTTGCCATGATTTTATTCTCTTTTAAATTAGTATCCTTTTATTTATTCATCTATTTATGGCAAATTGGTTTCTAATTGAGTCCATTTATTTAATTAAGGAGATTAATTATTGTTAATTGATTCTGCTAAGCACGTGTTTCCTTTTATTTTCGAACTGACGTTTGAATAATTGATTGATTGAACCCTGTTGATTGATACTTTTTTTCTTTTAATAATTTAGACTTATACTAAATTATTTTGGAAGAATATGTTTGATTCTACTTAACAGATATTTTCCTTTTATTTGCATTGACCGAATTTGACATTACAAGTGTGATTCTATATTTATGGAAACCCTTATTGATTAGCTTCACTCAAATATTCTCCTCCTCCTTAACTGGTTCGGACTGATTCTTTTTCCTTTCTCTGCTGCTACTAATTGACACTGATCTATTTTCTTTCCTTTCAACCCACAATCCTCCCACTGTATAACAATCCCACTCTTTTCATTAACGGGACAGTTTTTCATTACCACTATTACTCTAAAAAACAAAACAAAAAAAAAGAAGGATTTACTGGCTATTATAATTAAGAGGCTTTCTCACCTTTTAAGGCTTACGGAAAAGCATCTCACATATTTCACTGGGCTTGGTTCTTTTATTTTATTATCTCTATTTTCTTTGATATTCACTGGTATGTTCTCGATACTGCCATTTTCCGTTATCTGTGTTCTGATTGCATGATGTCGTGAAAGCTTGTAGGAACATGTCTATAGGAATATCTCGATGTTTGTTTGGTTTGTTTACTATTATGTATTGTTTCGCAGGTTAAACAGACACAAGTTTCAAAGAGTCAACTATGTACTTTTTAACTAGTTATTTTTTCCCTTGATGAAGTTGGTCTGTAATATTATTGAAAAACAATCATTAATGATGTAATAATAATTCAGGACTGCTTTGGGGGGCGGGGATTACGTGCTCTATGAACGTAGTAGGCACGATTTAGGTTTTACATGTCTTCTGTGGTATATGAGACGCTTAGACAAAACACGATTTAAATCACTTACTTGGCCGCCTAGAAATCATGTATTAGGAACTTTAATTAATATCAAATTAAGTCTTGGCAACCTGGAAATTGATCAAATATCGTTTACTACACATCAAATTTTTTCTCTTTGTTTAACAGTCCAGATGTCAATATCAATTCCAACATGTTAACATGGGCATTAATACATTTTAATTTATTCGACATCAAGCCTATTTGTTTGACATTCAAGCATATGACCAAATTATTTGGCATGCGAGCATATTGATAGCACATTAGTATAATAATAGCATATTAACCCTTCTTTAATACATCGATGCATGAAAATTGAGATGTAAGCGTGTCAACACACTTTTAGCATATTGAGGCATATGTATTTGACATGTTATGTGTTTTAGCATGATCACTGCAATCATGACATACTAATAGTTTTTTGGCACGTTTAATATTGAAATAATTCGGTCAATATATTAATAAACTACCATGATGTTAAGAGTTTATTTAAGCATGTTCCTCGTCCTGCACGCCTTAATATGTTAATTTACTTCCTACATTAAAACAGCATGCACGTCAGTAGTTAATTCCTACATATCAAAACGATTTTCAGCATGTTAACAATATTTTCAGCATGTTTATACAATTTTTGACGTATCTAATACAGTTTTCGATATGTTAATACATTTTTGACATGTTTGATACAATTTTCAGCATGTTTGATACAACTTTCAGCATGTTTAATACAACTTTCAGCATGTTTTAATAAATTTCAGCACGTTTTAAACATGTTTATTGAATATTTACACAATTTAACATGTTATGAGCATTAAGACATTAAATTCTGCAACCATAAAATAAATTTCAGCATGTCTAACATAATTTCAGCCCGCCTAAAACAATTTTCAGCACGTTTAATTAACTTTTCTATATGCTTAATTCACCTTTTTAGCATATTTAAATAACGGTCAGCACGTTTAATTAATTTTCAGCCCGTCTAACGCCATTTTCACTATGTTTAATGATATTTCCAGCATGTCTAATTAATGTCTTAGCATGACTAATCAATTTTTAGCATGTTTAATTAATGGTTATCATGTTTGATTAATTTTTGGGCATGGTCAACAAAACTCAGCATGTTTAATAATGTTTAATATTTTAGCATGTTAAGTGTAAGTCTAGCATGTTGACATTAGATCCTAAACATGTCTTTAATTCTTGCATATTTTTGTGTGTATTTTGACACTTTTACCGCACTTTAGACACCTTAATAACACATTATTGCATACACTAATCACAGTCCTTTATCACCACTTGTGAACATATAGACATCATGCCTATAGGTTAATAACAATAATTATTTGTCTTTGCATGCTACAACATTAACAAATGTTAATTAATCAAGAGGCTAACTTGGAACCATTACGTGCTACTTGTTGTCCAATATGTTCGCGCTTCGAGTCCTAGGCAACATAGCTTTCTTTTAGTCTAGAAAACAAATCCAAAAATAGTAAAGTCCAACGCCTTTTGGACGATAAGTGGGGACGTTAAATATTACTAAAAATGTTAGCTTTTATCCTTGTCATAGAACGTTCTTAGGCTTGACATCCATCGTAGGTGGGGTGGGACGGGTAGCCCCTATTCGAAAATGATGATCCCAACATATATTAACGGCGAGGCTAATGATAATTTCACTTGTCTATGAGTTCGGCCCTTAGGTCGGATGATGATTAAACAAGTTGGGGATGATCCGAACAAAGTCAAAACATTTCTTTGTTTAACTTGGATGATTTATTAGTCTTTTTTTTACTTTACATGTTTATTTGGGGTAGTTAGTTTATTACATAAGCAGTCTCTCTTTTTTACTGTAAATTCTGTCATTTCTTTCTTCTCGCTTATCTCATCTACTTTGTTATTTATCACCATGATGGATATATTCTCATGCTGTTTAGAGTGATCAAAATTTAAATAAAAGTCACTCAACGCAGCTATGACTTGCATTGCCACTCCATCAGCTTTAGCCTTTTTATTATATCTTTCCTGAACCTATTTTCAGCCTTTTTTCTTTTCACTGTTCTACTTAACATTTTCTTTGTATTCCATCCTATGCATAGGACAATCCCTGCTAGATTTTCCATTCCTGGTAAAAGCTCCAGGTATCTTCAAAGCCTTGATACCTCGCTTAGCGATGTAAGAAATTTCTTCATCCTTAACCCTTGGTCATCTCTGATTACCTTCAAAACCAGATTTAACATCTCATATGTATTTAGATTCCTAATTAACTCATCCATGACAATCTTATTCAGATCCTTGACCTCAGTACTTGCATTTACCTTACTTTCCCATATATTGAGTAGTATACTCAAGAACATTTGTACCTATTTGTGGGTTGGAATAACTTAACCGAGATAAAACAACTCATTGGTGATAGCAGTGAACCTTGTATGCATCTCTTTGCACATATCCATCTTGGACTGCTTCATTTGCGTGGTTCTTTCGTGGGCCATCTAAAGACAATCCCAGATTTGCTTAGCTGTCTAACAGACAGAGATCCTGTTGTACTCATCAGGACCAATATCACACACAAGAATTTTTTTGGCTGCATAATTTTTCTCTATCTTCTTCCTATTAGTTTCATCAAACTCCTTCTTTGTTTTGGGAACCTATGAAGTCACATCGCGAATCTTTTCTACCTTAATAGGTACAAAGGGCCATCTTTTATGATATTCCATAGCTCGCAATCTTCAGCCATGGTGAAGTCATGCATTCTTGTCTTCCACCACCCATAATATTCTCCATTGAATCTTGGGGTCTGGTGGTTGACTGACCTTCTTCTATATTTGGGGGAGCTGCCATTTCTCTGCTCAAGATCCTTCCAAAGGTATCAACTTTTTTAAGGAAAACCTACTCAGATACCAAATGAAGGGTTGGGGTGGGTTGCTGAACTTTTCCCAAATAAACATAAGCAGCAGAAAACTAGAGTACACACAGTACAAATATGTGGGAAGATAAAAAAAGTATATATACACTTCTTATGTATATATACATAAGAAGTGTATATATACTTTTGGAAAGACACAAGAGTTTTACGTGGAAACTCCTTGCTCAAGGGAGGAAAATCATGACCTGCCTCTTGTATTTCTAAAGCTCCACTATATTCAAGCAAACTCTTGAATACAAACTCCACTCTTAAGGATTAAACTCTTAATCCCCACTTTCCTAGAAATAACTCTATTACAAGGAATCTTCCTGTAGCAACTCTATTGTTTCCACCTCCAGTTAACTTTAACTGGACTCCACAAGATAACTCTAGGTTCAGCAATCACCTAACTCTAGATGATTACAATAAGAAGGTTTGCACCTCAACCTTACTACAATAATAAGCTAATGTTGGCAGACTTTTGAGAACAATATTACAATGACTCAAATACAACAATGAAATAAAAAAACAACTCTATGACAATCAGTTCCTAGTTGTAGCTGCAACTTTTGATTTGCACTTCGAAGAAAAAATAATTATGAGAATATGGAAGCATCAGTTTTCTTGTTGAGAAAGATGAGCACTATACTATGTGTCAGCTGAACTGTTGACTATGACAGCGACTGGTGAGCCCAACCTATTCCCTAATGCGTAGAAGCCTTTGTCATCATAATAAAACCTTCAGGGAATAGGTCCAAAGCTATGCATTTGTCAATCATCAAAACTAAGGACTTAACGGGTATTTTTGAATATAGGTTCCATCTTATGATGCTTCTTGTTGGATTTTCGTTAAATTCTTTATCAAAAGCAATCGACATTTACTTTCATCATGGAATTGATACTTACAAAAGGTACAATAACTTTACAAATTATCATAAAAAAAATTATAAAAGTGATCCACAAATTTTCTAGATTTCTCATTGACATATTGAAGTTTCATTTGTTGCGACAGCTTCACTTGTAAATCTAATTTGACTTTGACCCTAGATGTGCTAGGTCTCTAATTCTCTTGGATGGATTTAACAACAGAAATTGGCATACCCACTATTGATGCAATGGACTGTAACTGTTGATACAATGGACAGTAAGGTTGTTTTGCAAACAACTCGAGCAGTAAATTAGAAAAAGATGTCCAAAAAAAAGCTTTTGAAGTTTCTTCTCAGGATTGAAACTAATTAATTATCCATGGAAAGACTCTTAATTGGTGTTGTGTACCATTGTGTAGTAGGTAGTTAATAGATTTAACCGCACCTAAAGCATAATCATCATACTTATCAAATCTAAGCAATATATGTCGATGCACGAGCCATCCGATAAGGCAACAACCTTGACTTCCTAGTTTTGTAGGAAACAACTTTCTCAATTCTTGCATATCAATTTTTTCATGTGAAAACTTTATTAGAAACACTTGGTGTAGGCCTTCCTCTATACATATCATCTTATCTCCTCCATCGTGAATTTAACTAAAATTCCCATGATTATACTCAACATGTTTTAGTATTGTTTTAGTGAAGATTTTATTTTGTTGTTTTGAATTCAGAAGCCGTTGGCTTGTATGAGTCCACCACAATACTAGGGCCTTAATAGATTTCTTAATATATTAATACAAGATGGAGTTAGGTGTACAAAGATAAACAACACCAAGCGTCAAGAGACCAGGTTCCTTGAAATACAGTTGCAACACTTCAAAGAAGAATAAAGTTAGATGCAAGAATAGTAAATAGAACACAATATTACGTGAAAAGCTCCTTGCTCGGGGTGTGTGTATGTGTGTGTGTGTGTGATCACGACCTGTCTCACAGGATTTCTAGCAACTCCACTATTTTTAAAGCCAAACGTTATTACAAACTTCAGTAATCACAAGGATTAAACTCTTAATCTTAGCTCCTTGTAATAACTCTACTACAAGACTGATGTAGTAACTTACCACACATACTAACTCTAGTCAACACTCCTAGTTAACTCTACCTAAGACTTGTGCAACAACTCTACTACATATTTCATGCCAATTAAATCTAGTTCACACTCCTAGGTAACTCTACCAGAGAGAAACATCAAGAATGCTGAAAACAAACCTGACTAAAATAATAGATGATTCGACTAACTAACTCTAGTTAATACAACTCAACCTAAATACTTAGATAAGTAAAATATCTTTTATCCTTTATAATATAGGAGTAGATTTATAATTTAAGAATGAAAGATACAAACTCAAAAATACAACAAAGACTAAAGCAACAACTTGATCAGGTCCCTTTGTTGAAAATGAGCAATGGTATTTTTATGAAGATGCTTTTGCTTTTGAGAGATAAGATTTTTTGAGCTTTGTAAAAACTAGGTTTTGCTCTTGTAACTTTAGCTTATATAAGAGAGATAAAAACCTATGACTCATCCCATTGGTTGAAGTTGGATAGCCCTGTTGCGCCTCTGCTGCAATGCCACCAACCACCTGTAGAAAAGTACAACTTTATAGCTGTACAAAGTTGACTTCATAAGTTAAGCAATTAAAGCACCTGGTGTCTCATCTATTCTTTATGAGGAAAAACTTAGTAGGTTTATCATTAGTCGAGATAAATGTTGTCACTTCTCTGCTACTATACACTAACTTTTCTACAAAATGTATAGCTGAAGCTATACTATTGACTTCTGGAAAGTTCAACGATCGATGGACCTGATACTATGAAATAAGACCCATATTAGGAATAGTTACAACTTGTTCCTCTGTAGAACCTGATTTTCTTATTCCTTCTGATGTTGGCCTAGTATGGGTACTTGGTTTTCATCTAGTCCATCAACAGGTTTTCAAATCATCAAAATAAAGTATAGTACCATAGAAACTACACATCATTTAAAGAGTGCATAAGAATATTGAGGATTAGAATTAGGGTTCTCTCCTACAACCAAAGGTTAGGGAGAGGACGATGAAGCCATAGATGGTTTGATATTAAGGAAAATGACTTCCAAGAAAATGTTTTCCTACAAAATAATTTTATGAAAAATAAGTGATTTTTTTACTTATTTTAAGATGTTTGCTTAGTAAAAACAAATATTGTCCCTAAGCATTAGGTAAAATATACGAAAATACTTTGACAAGAGAGCCAATCCCGACCTGAGACCCCACTTCTCAACTTGACACAGGACCCAATTCCCAATCCGACATTGACTTTTGACCTTAACCCAGGTCTCGACTACTGACCCTGACCTAAGACTAACTTTTAAGCCCGACTCTCGATCATTACCTAGGACCTAACCTCATATATCTCCGACCTTGACCTCTACTCTCGATACCCAACCCCCAACCCTTACCTCAACATGGGACCCAAC
>NC_061121.1:22707580-22950792 GCF_002878395.1 Capsicum annuum | reverse complement strand
TCGAGAGTCATGGTCGGGGTGTGTTTAATTAGTTATATGAATCCTGGGAAATTATACAAGCAACCTGAATGACGCACCATAATTCTCTTTATCACACCCCTCTTTTAACTAAAAGATATTCATTTTAAGTTTGAAAGGGTTTTTATTATTAAGTGACAAAAAGTGAAAATTTATTTCAAAAAGGATTGTTTATATTCAAACCTCAGAGTCGCCACTTGGCAAAAATTGGGTGTACCAAGTCACCCTTGGATATTCTTTTTCAAAATAATTTTGACTCTTTAAAACTAATCCGCGAACAGAGATTTTGGTTAAGGAATTCTATTGACCGAGGGGAAGGTGTTAGGCACCCCTCGATTCCGTGGTTCGACCACGGTCGCTTCGTGGAGTATATTGGCTAGTGCAACACTATGAAATGTATAAACCACACAAAACACGCAACGAGATGAACAAACAACCAAACAATCAAAAATTCAAAAAATAATGTCTAGTCTAATTTATTACAGACCAAAAATAAAAATACTGAAATGAAACCTAAACTATTCTAACTGTGCTTTACCCGATGCCTCGGGCCTTGATCACGATCATATTCTGCCAACATAATACGTCAGGACATTCTCGGTGAATAAATAAAAATGGCCTCGAGGCATTCTCCGGCTAAATGAATACAATTGATCCAAATGCGGTAAACAAAATTATTTAACAAATTATTCCAAACATTTCACAATTTACAAGTTATAAATTTGCCTACTCGAGTCTACCTTCTGCTTTTCTAGCTCAACCTATCATGGTATAATCACATTCAATGACATCAATGAATCAAAACAACTAATGGTCACTTTTCATCAATTTTCAATCGTCGCCCAAATAACTGATTTTAATTCTTAATAAGACATCATTTCATCACACAATTTATAATCCAAAGGAATCAAACAACAAATTAAACAAACATCAATTCACCACCAACCAAGATCAACCAAAAAATGATATTCAATCCAATGCACCGAGTATCATCAACAATAAAATAAAAAGAGGTGAAAGAGTAGAATTAGACCTCATTTTGAAGCTTTCAAACTCAATATTACTTGAATGAAGAGACAAAATCAGTGCCGAAGAACCTCGATTCGAAACCCCAACAAGAAAAATCCCAACCTCAGTATGGCTTCACTGTTTTCCAACAAAATCACAACAAGATCCCGAGGACCAAAATAACCCTTTCATAATTTCCTATATGGGTTCGATCGTGGACAAAGCTGGGTCGTTTAGAATGGTTTTCCGATGGTGTTTGTTCGTATTTTTAGATATTCCGGTGGTATTTGCCTAGTTACTGATTATTAGGCAAAGATGTGGAGCTGGGTTCCTGCTCTCCGCTTCGACGGACTTCAGAGAACTCTGGTAATCAGAATGAACCTTTCTTAACTATTTCTCTCTGTCGATTCTCCCTTCTCTCCTCACTCACATTCACTAATTTTCCCTCGCCTGATTTTTCTCTCTGTGTGTGGAGTATTTTTTTTTGTCTGTGTCTTAGTGAACCTCAATTGGTGTGTGTGTATTCATGAGATTTTTTTTGTGCATGTGCAGTGTGTCATCGTTTTGTGGAGAAGAAAAAAATTTATTTTTTCATGAGGTATGTATAGAAATCTGTGAGATGTGAATGAATATGTATATAGTGTGTTGTGTGCTTATTGACTGTGAGTGGTGAGTTTTTGTTTTGTCCCCCAAAAGAAAACGTGAGGAGGGGGTATGTAGGGGTAGGGGTATAGGGTAGTGGTAGGAGGTATAGGGTATGGGGTGGATAGGCTGTTAGGATGAGATAAAATTTGTCAAGGTGAGGTGTCAAAAAATGGTTAAGAGTTTGTTGGGTTTGTTATTGAGTGAAAATTATCACATGAATGAAGGTACGTGGTAAGGCGAGATAAAAATGGGTAAAAGTACACTCTCAAGAGGGACAAAATTATATGTCTACACTATTGAAAAAACCAAGCATCATAATTCTCTTAACAAAACCAATTAACAATTCTCATTCATCTTCATTATCTTGTTCGTAGTTTCTGAACATATGAATGAGTCTTGATTGTATTTAGGCCAAATTCCTGTTGTATGGGTTGTGAGCAATTTTCAATGCCTAATTGCTTAGTGAGCTGATAATACTCTTTTACCCTTAAAAAAGGGGACAATCCACAAAGTTTCTTCTAACATCCTTTTTGCACAAGTCCGAATCAGTTATATCATGAATCACGATATCCATTTTGCTTCATTTGCACTTCTTTCATTATAATACTTAATTAGATCATTCTGTTTACATTCTAGAACAATTCAAATATCTAATCATATGGAAAAAATGGTTTATACCAAACCAAGTTCTTAACACAATTGTTATCAAGATTCTGGTATATAGCAGATAATTGCAAATCTGGTAACAAGAAGTACTACCAGTCTAGTAATAAATACAATAGTCGTGATGGAGAAGGCAAATAGATCATTACAATGGCTCATCATTCCGATCCATGCAGTCAGCACGTACTAGTTCGTGTCCAACATAAGCTTTCACTTCCTGAAATTCAATAGTGCATAACAAGTTAAGGTTGTATTAGACAAAATGTAATACCCCATACTTTTCCTATCTTAAATTCGTCCCTAAAATGTCAAGAATTTACTTTAAAGATGAATACCATTTATTTCATGCAGTATTTTCAAGATTTCAACTCTTTATTGTGTGAAAAATTGAATAAGCTTTCCATCGATACCAAATTTGCCTAAATTCGACACTCGATTGAGAAATTAGAGCATTTTTAAGTTGATAGTGTGCCACCTGGGCAGTTGGCACATCGCGGAGAAGGAAAGATCCGCAATTGTCAAATTTCAGTGGCCCTCCGTGATAGCCCCGCATCGTGGAGAAGCCCATTTTCTCAATTGTCCCATTCCAGTGAGACTTCACGATGCTGCCGCGTCGTGCCAAGGCCCAAAATGGAAATTCAAGGGGCATCGTGATTGTTGCGCATCGCGGTGAGCGCCCAGTTTTCGTTGGTCCTTTTCCAGTGAGTCACCGCGGTAGTGGCGCGTCGCGGTAGCCCAAAAAATCGGGATTTTTAGGTCTTTTTTTCAGTTCCGTTTAGGAGTTTAAAAAGGGTATTTTGGTGAATTACCCAACCCCCAATCCATCCAAAACACATCATTAAGCTTATACCAAAGCACTTTATGCTTATTTCATTACTTTTCGCTCAAAAGAAAACCCTAGATCATCAAAGCTCCTTCTCCAAGAAATCCAAATTACTCCATTAATTCTCCAAAGAAATTCAAGATTAAGGATTCCCAATACAAGAACTCTAAGAAGTCATCTTCAAAGCACCAATAGAGATCCAAGATTTAAGTTTTAGCATCTAAGATCATCAATTGAGGTATGTGGGGTATGAACAAGGATAATCCTTTCATCCTTGTGCCCAAAGCTTGTTTTAAATTCAACTTTTACTAAAGTTTGTGTGATTCTACATGAAATTCAAATTAGGATTTACACCCATTATTGTTATTTACAAATTTATGATATTCCCAATGATTTAGAAGTCGCATTCCATGATTTTGTTCATATTTTCATGCATATTGCTGAAATTTCCAGATTTTATGATGAATTATAAATGCTTATATTATCAAGCATGAATTTTAAGATGTTTTAACATGAAATTTATGCATGGGTCATCATGCCCTAATTAAGATTGCTATTTCGAGATTATTTATTCTATGAGCACCCTCAAATAAGATTATTCTCAGATTTTGATAAAGATTTGACCTTTTGGTCCTGAGCTAAGATAAAGAATCCACTTTGTTCATATGATTTGAGATTTAAAGAAATGAAAGAGCATAAGTGGTTTTCTTGTAAACCCTTGTGCTATTTTTGAAGTGGATTTCTTAAGATTTTAAGCATAAGAATAGGAATAGTATTTTGCACCGAGATGGGTAAGTTACTATGATTTCATATCCCAAAACTACGTGACACCGTAGGATTAAGATTATTCCCACTTCTATGTGGATGACTCAGATTGTGATCACTTAAGATAGAAGTTCTATTCCGATAGTAAGGGTAGAACAACCCTACCTAATAGGGGCAAGATGTGGGACTCCATGGATGCTCACATGGTGTATGTCGGTTAGAAGAACCTCCCAAAAGATGTCCCCTACTCTTAAAACAGTCTATTGGTTTAAAGACTTAAGATAAGTGTTTTCCTTACAAAAAACTTTTTAAAGTATTTTCCCTGCTAATTAAAGAAAAAGATCTACAGAAAATCTTTTAGAAAAACTAAGTGTAAAAGCTCATAAATTTTACTCAGATTATGCTTTACAGAAAGATATTAGCTTAAGATTTCAGATTTAAGAGTGAGTCCTTTCTACAATTAGATAATATGATTTAAAGAGAAAATACTAGTACAACTTTCAGAACTAAATATTATGGATAACGAGATTTACAAAGTGTGTTTTACTCCTTATTACTATATATTTTAGTATTTTAGATATTCCAGCTTATGTGAGTCATTTACATTTAGCATGCATTGATTTATAAATTATGATGATAAGATGATTTTTTACTTATGCATTCACCCCCATATACTCAGTACATCCTCAAAGTACTAATCCACATTTATGTCTATGCGCTACATTGTCTCATAATGTAGGTATCAGTTCAGTTGTAGCACACATACCATATTCAGAAAAATTGCAGCTTTCAGTCAGCAGGTGATGAACCCTTTTGATTCAAGGGCTCGAGTCAGTCATATAGTTTGAGCAGTATTTTATTTTATTTATTTATTCATATTAATTTGGGATAGTTGGGGGTCATGTACCAGCTATCTATAGTCAGTATAGTAGAGACTTCATAGATATCAGTTAGAGTCAGTTATGTAATTTAGTCCCTCTTTTCAAATTTTATCAGAACTGTACAAGTGTACCAGCATTGTATTTTTCTCAGATTCCTTCATGGTTATGTTTCCGCATAGTAAACTCTGTCATTTTATACATGTTTAATCAGTTGCTTATCAGTATTCCAGATCATGGGTTAGCTTGGAATCACTTGTGGTCCTAAGCACCGTGTGACATCTCGGGACCTGTTTTAAGAGCGTTACACAAAATTTTTGCAAGACATAGTAAATCAGTGTATTGCACTACAAAATAGCCACATAGTTTAAGAAAAAATATAGCATAGACATGAGCTAAAATAGTGAGTAAATTTATCGGTTAGAACCAAAAGTGAACAGATACAGTCAGCGGAAGTCCTTTACTTAAGTAGAGTACCTCTCTATAATATCGTCTCATTATAATGACATTTTACTATAGTGGCCTGATTTTCTCTGAAACCGATTTTGCATGTTATATTTTACTTCTCCATAACATCATTCTACTTATAACAACAATGACATTTATTATAGCAGTATACTCTTTGTAAATTCTCTCTCTATAACAACATATATACTCAAATATTATGTAATAATATTTTGTAAGAAATATATTATATTCAAAATAAATGTTATTACTCTCTCCTTTCTTGAAAAGTCTAGGGACAAAGTTAAACATAACTTAACAATAAAATTGTAAACAAAGACAGTATTTAGGAATTTTCTACCTTTCATATTCCTTACCAGTTATCTTTATTTATACAAGTTAAATAATCTTCTCTTCTAAGCTAAACAAAGACTAAATATACTAAAATAAAAGAAAGTTCTCTTCTAAGCTAAAAATAAGAAACCTTCTACTCTAAGTTGGCCCATGGTCTTGTTTGCTACTGCCCAAATGTTTATCTTGGCCCAAATGTTTATTTCATCTAACATCCCCCCTCAAGTTGGAGGGAAAAGAAGTGACACCCAACTTGCACAAATTTTGATGGTGATGAGGTTCAAAAAGGGATTTAGTGAAGATGCCAGCGAGTTGATCTTTAGATGCAACAAAAGAAAGAGGTATCAAGTCGGAGAGGTATTGTTGACGAATAAAGTGGCAGTCAAGTTCAACATGCTTCGTTCGCTCATGAAAAACCGGATTTCGAGCTATATGTAAGGCTTATTGACTGTCAGAGTGAATTGGAACAGGAATTGGTGGAGGGATTGCTAGATCAGTGAGTAATATTTTTAACCAGGTCAACTCAGAAACCAATCATCGCATTGAGCGATATTCTGCTTCTGTAGATGAAAGAGAGATGAAGGATTTCTTCTTCGACTTCAAGGGGATCAGGTGACAGGTATCTTAAAAGATTGGAAGGAGGGGAATTATACCGAATTGGAGAGTCAAGTGAGGTTTCATCGAGGTTCTGGTCTGTGGCTCTGTCATTACATAAAAAATGAAAATTACAAGTTAAAACATAAAATAAAATTACAAAATCCTAACTATGCAGCTTTCCTTGACTCTCGATTCAAGTTTTATCACCCTATTCTTCAGGCGGGCTCCTGACTTGCCATTCTTATCTTTCAATTTCATCACCCCGTTCTTCAGGCGGCTCCTGGGCTGTAATTTCTTCAAGTTATTGCTCAGCTTTCAATTGCTTCACCTTGTTGCTTGACTTTCAATTTCTTCACCCTGTTCTCCAAGAGGGCTCCTGACTTGCAATTTCATTAACTTCCAATTTCATCACCCTGTTCTTCAGGCGGGTTCCTAACTTACAATTTTCTCAACTTTCAATTTCATCACCCCTTTTTCAGGAGAGCTCCTGACTTATGATTTCCTCACCCTGTTCTTCGGACGGGCCCCTGAAACAAAAATAAAAGAATAGAACGAAAATTATCTCAAACAAAGATTATAATAAAGAAGGATTTCCTTTTTGAAAGCAAGATCCCATTTTTAGGAGAGTTTAAACAGAAAGTAAAATCCCATTTTTCAGAAAAGTCCTGAACCGAAAGTAAAATCCCATTTCTTAGGAGGGTCCTGAACAGAAAGTAAAATCCCATTTTTCAGGAGGGTCCTGAACAGAAAGTAAAATCCCAATTTTTAGGAGGGTCCTGAACATAAAGTAAAGTCCCATTTTTTTCAGAAGGGTCCTGAACAGAAAGTAAAGTCCCATTTTTCAGGAGGGTCCTGAACAAAAAGTAAAGTTCCATTTTTCAGGAGGGTCTTGAACAGAAAGTAAAGTCCTATTTTTCAAAGGGTCCTGAACAGAAAGTAAAGTCCCATATTTTAGGAGGGTCCTGAACAGAACGCAAAGTCCCATTTTTCAGGAGGGTCCTGAACAGAAAGTAAATTCCTATTTTCCAGGAGGGTCCTGAACATAAAGTAAATTTCTATTTTTCCAGGAGGGTCCTGAACAATAGTAAAATCTCATTTTCCAAGAGGGTCCTGAACATAAAGTAAATTCCCATTTTCTAGAAGGGTCCTGAACAGAAAGTAAAGTCCCATTTTTCAGGAGGGTCCTGAACAGAAAGTAAAGTCCCATAGATGTGTTTTTCCAAGGGTTACTGAATTAAGTGAAGTGAATTTGACCCTGTTTCAACAAAGGGAATTTGTCAGTTACAAACTTAGTGGTGTCTTGCAACACTTGGCTTCCCAGGCATCTGCTCCAACCGTTGTTCCTTTCACCTTTGTTTCAGTTCGCTGAAACTTGCCGCTGTCTTGTCACATCATTGACCCAGATCCTGATTGAGGAAAATGAGTTCTGACTTGAACAATGATTTTTCATTTTACCATGCCTCTGAGATGCATCCTTTTCTAAATCTGAATACTCCCACGAATCCAGTAGCCTGTCGGTTGATAGAATTCCTTTGCTTTATGTTGAATTACGATCATATTTCTTTCATGGGCTGGTCCTCGGATTTTCCTTATACAATTGGAAAGACTGGTAGCAAGTTTTGAAATTTTTTCTCGCTTGTTTTGACACAGACTTGACTTAAAATGTAAAGAAATGATGGTGACTTTTATTTTGATAAATGACATAAAAAGACAAAAATATGAATATGTAAATGAAAGAGAAGGGCAATGTCCCTTATTCAAAAAGAAAACTTATCTGAATACAGCAGCGAACTCCAATGAGTATGACATGTATTTTGGATTAAGCTGCCTGATCTTCCTATCCAAACTTCCCATTTGTTGTTGAGTTCGTGCCTTTGCCGCTGAGCTGCTTCTTCAAATCCATTGGACTCGTACGCCCCATTCAATTGATGAAATCTTGCTAGATTTTTGTCAATAAGCCTCTTTCTTTTTTACTTCCCTTAAACTCGCTATCGTTTTACGGTGCCCATAGGGTTTTCACCAATAAGACTCTCTCCTTTCTTATCTCTCTCAACTCACCATCTCCTTATGGTTCCCCTGAGGGTTTTCACCAATAAAACTTTCTCATTTTTATTTCTCTTAACTCACTATCACCTTATGGTGCCCGCGAGGGTTTTCACCAATAAGACTCTCTCATTTTTCATTTCTCTCCTAATTCCTTATGCTGAGGAAGACAAGTAGTTTTCCAAAATGCGTCATCACATCCATTGCACGCTTAGCCTTAACATTCTTAAAGATTGATTGGAAAGTCTTTCTTTGGTTGTCACTTGGCTTTTAGATAGGGTTATAAAGAAAGGATGGCATGAGGCTAAACGACACTTGATGTAGGGTATGACTTACAACTTTTGGAATGAACTCAAACTACAAAAATTAACTCATGCCCCAGTTTTGTTGACTGGGTGACTCTAAAATCTTTATTTGGTTGGACCAAACCCTGAGTAGTTCTACGTATCTCACTCTCAAGAGAGGAGAATCAGCTCGCACGTAGTTTCATAAGCCTGTACTTAGTTTTGATTTGATTTTTCTCTTTTTTTTTTCTCTTTTATTTTCTTGTATTTTCATACTCACTTTTTTTATTCTTCTTTTCTTGATACTTTATTTTTTTTACTCCGTTTGGATTCCAAAAGAGGGGTATGAAAGAAAAAATAAAACTAGGCTCAAACGGGGTAAACAAAGGATGACACAATGTTTGGATAGCAGAATGGAATGTCTTCATCATATCAATCTTCAAAAATGCAAGTACTAAACATGCAACAGAATCAACAAAGGATAAAATGTCATACATAATAACTTTTGACCGCATTAGCATTCATAGCCATTTATTCCATTTTGCCTTTAATATCTGTCAAATATAAAGCTCCATTGGGCAATACTTTCTTCACAATGAAGGGACCTTGCCAATTTGGGGAGAACTTTCCTTTCGCTTCAACCTGGTGAGGAAGGATACACTTTAATACTAACTGACCAACTTCAAAATGCCTGGGTCGTACCTTTTTATTATACGCTTGAGCCATTCTCTTCCGATACAATTGTCCATGACATACTGACGTTGGCCTTTTATTCTCAATCAAACTCAACTATTCCAATCAGGTTTTGACCCACTCATCATCATCAATCTCTGATTTCACAATGACTCGAAGAGAGGGAATTTCAGCTTCAGTGGAAATGACTGCTTCTATCCCATATAACAATAAATATGGAGTTGCCCAATAGTAGTGCGATAACTTAGCAACGCAAACGGCAACTTCTCATGCCATTGTCTAGACCTTTGTACCATTTTCTGTAGTATCTTCTTGATATTCTTATTGGCGGTTTCCATAGTGCCATTAGCTTTTGGACTATATGGAGTGGAGTTTCGATATGCGATCTTAAACTATTGAGATATTTCTTGCATCGAATGACTATTAAGATTGGCAGCATTATCTGTAATGATCATCTTTGGAATTCCAGACCTACAAATGATGTTGGCATGAACAAAATCTGCCACCGCTTTCTTTGTTACTGAATTGAAAGTCACTGCTTCTACCCACTTTGTGAGTAATCAATGGCCACCAGAATGAATCTATGCCCATTTGATGCTTTTGGCTCAATCGGTCCAATCACGTCCATTCCCTAGGCTACGAAAGGCCATGGAACAACCATTGCATGCAACTTAGTAGGAGGAGAATGTATCAGATCACTGTGTACCTAACATTGATGACACTTTTGAACAAATCGAAAAGAATCTCTCTCCATAATAATCCAGTAATAACCTACTCTGAGAATCTTCTTTGACAAGACATAACCGTTCATATGAGGCCCGCATACTCTGGAGTAAACTTCAACCATGATTGTCGAAGCTTCTTTTGCATATACACACCTCAAAAGTCCTAGATCTGGGGTTCTCTTGTATAAGAATCCCCCATAAGAAAAATCCACTAGCCAAACGCCTATAAGTCCTTTTTTGATCATTAGTGGCATGTGCTGGGTATTCTCCTGACTGGATTTACTGCTTGATATCAAAGAACCAAGGTTCGCAATCAATCTCTTCTTCATCTGCATTACAATAAGCGTATTGATCATGACTCTGTATATGCACTGGATCGATGTAGGCCTTATCAGGATGTTGGAGCATTGAAGACAAAGTGGCCAAAGCATCAACAATCTCATTACGAATTCTTGGAATATGCCTAAAATTTACAGACACAAACCGTTGACATAGATCTTTCAAGCATTGTCGATACGGTATTATCTTTAAATTATGCATCTCCCAATCACCTTGAATCTGATGGACGAGCAAATTTGAATCCCTCAACACTAATAGTTCCTGGACTCCCATATCAATAGCTAGCCTCAAACCTATAATACAAGCTTTATATTCTGCCATGTTATTGGTACAATAAAATTGAAGTTACACTGTTACCAAAAAATGTTGCCCCGCCTCAAAGATAAGAACTGCACCTCTTCTGACTCCCTTCATATTAACGGCTTCATCAAAGAATAGCTTCCAAACTGGATCAATATCTATAATGACTTCATCGACATATAATACCTCTTCATCAGGAAAATATGTCTTTAATGGCTCATACTCTTCATCAATGGGATTCTCAGCAAGACGATCTGCTAAGGCTTGGGCTTTCATGGCGGTTCGAGTCACATATACAATGTCAAACTTGGTAAGTAATATTTGCCACTTTGTTAATCGACCCATTGGCATAGGCTTCTGAAATATATACTTAAATGGATCCATGCGGGAGATGAGATAAGTAGTATAGGATGAAAGATAATGCTTCAACTTCTGTGCTACCCAAGTTAGGGCACAAGACGTCCTTTTAAGAAGAGTGTACTTGGCTTCATATGATGTGAACTTCTTGCTAAGTTAATAAATAGCTTGATCCCTTTCGCCCGTGACATCATGCTGACCTAAGACACAACCAAAGGAATTGTCCATGACTGATAAATATAAGATCGAAGGCCTACCAGGCTCCGGTGATACCAGTATGGGCAGATTTGACAGATATCTTTTGATTTTATCTAACACTTCCTGACATTCTTCAGTCCACTCAACAGTAGCACTCTTCTTCAACAACTTGAAAATGGCCTCACAAGTAGTTGTGAGTTGAGCAATGAACCTACTAATGTAGTTCAGCCTACCAAGCAAAGTCATCACCTCTATTTTGTTCTTGGGCGGCGACAGATCCTGGATGGCTTTGATCTTCGAAAGGTCCAATTCAATACCCCGACAACTGACTACAAACCCCAACAGCTTTTCGGATGAAACTCCAAATACATATTTTGTCGGGTTGAGCTTGAGATTATACCTGCGAAGCCTTTCAAAGAACTTTCTTATATCTTTAACATGGTCAGCCTGACTCTTTGATTTAATAATCACATCATCTACATAGACTTTAATCTACTTATGTATCATATCGTAAAACATAGTGGTCATGGCTCTCATGTATGTTGCTCCCACATTCTTTAAACCGAATGAAATTACTCAATAACAATAAGTTTCCCATGGTGTGATAAAAGACGTCTTCTCTACGTCTTCATCATCCATAATGATCTGGTGGTATCCGGCATAGAAATCTGCAAAAGAAGTAACCTCATGTTTAGTGCAGTTGTCCAGCAAAATATGGATGTTAGGCAATGGAAAATCATCCTTCGGACTTGCTCTGTTCAAATCACGATAATCAATACATACTCAAATTTTGCCATCTTTCTTTGGGACAGGTACAACCTTGAATAACCACATAGCATAACGAGCCACTCGAATGACTTTGGCTTCAATTTGTTTCATGATTTCCTATTAGATTTTGATACTTACATAAGTTTTAAACTTTCTCAACTTCTATTTCACATGGGGAAGACAAGATCAGTTGGCAATTTATGAGCCTCTAATTCAGTGCTTAAACCAGGCATATCATCATAAGACCATGTAAAAACATCCTTATAATCGATTAATGCTTGAATCATTCCATCTTTTAGCTGTGGCAAAGTATGTACGCTGATTTTAGTTTCCCTAAAATCTTTTTAATTCCCTAGATTAATTGGCTCAGTTTCATTCAAATCAGGATTCGGTTTGTCTTCAAGCTGTTCCAACTCTTTGCTTATTTATTCTAGTACCTCTTCTTCATTATATTCCCTCTCTTGCTTCATTATATCTTGATTAGTTTGGATTTTAAGATCAGGCTAAAAATTCCGTATGCATGTCATGTCATTAGAGTCAGCATAAAGAGAACTGTATAAAGAAAAGACAAAATAAAATACAATAGACATAAAATAAAAGGGACATTGCATTTCATTAAAAGGGATAGATATGAGGGTTTAAACACAAAAAACAGAATATAAACAAGCTAAATTCTGAGTTACAACCCTGGAATAACTCAAAAAACTGAAAGAAAAACAAAATAAACTAACAAAACTCCCTCTTGACGGGGAGAAGAGTGACTTCCCAATTATTGAGATGGACAACTAGGCCTATGAACTGCACATCTGCCTTACTGGTACCTTCTCCTGCTTCAACCATGTCAACTTCAATCAACAGGTTGTGGAAGTCATCAACTAATTCAGCTTCAAATTCTGCATGCTTCATGACCCCGCTCTTGACAAATGACCTACTGAGTAGCGGCACGGGGCAAGGGAGTGACCATATTTCTTTCTTTCTTTCCTTGTCCTTCTTCAAATCTTTAGCCGTAGGTTCAAAACTTAGACCAAAAGTGCCCATGTTCTTCCTCGGACATATGGAATGAACTATATCGTGAAGAGACACTCCCAAACCCCTTCCTGGCTCGAATCCATATTTTACTATTTCATTTATCATCATGACAGAAGCGGGAGACAATTGTGGCCCTGGAATAACCCGCCTTTCAAAGATATGATTCACTGACACTATATCAAAAGTTTGATAGACAAATGTGTCCTCTACATTATTTTCTTCAATAAGGGACAAAAGAGAATCTCTGTAGGCGGATAAATCCCCTTCACCATGAATAACCACTTCATGCCTGTCATGCTCAAACTTGATCATTTGGTGTAATATAGATGCAACCGTCTTGGCCTTGTAGATCCACGGTCTTCCTAACAACAGATTGTAAGAGAAGTCAACATTCAATACTTGAAACTCTATGGAGAACTCAACAGGACCTATAATCAACATCAGTTCTATTTCGCCAATGGAGTTTGATTTTTCTCCATCAAAATCCCTGACACATACATTGTTGGGCTTGATCCTCTCAACACCAATGTTCAACTTTTGCAAAGTGGAAATAGGGAAAATATTTACACCAGAACGTTCGTCAATCATGACATGAGTGATGTAGAAATCTTCACACTTCACGATAATGTAAAGACCCTGATTATGCCCCATACCTTCAACTGGCAATTCGTCATCAGAGAAGTTGATTCAATTTACTTCAAAGATTTTTTTGACCATTTTCTCTAGCTGATTTACCGTAATCTCCCTAGGAATGTATGCTTCATTTAATACCTTTAGTATAATGTCATGATGTTCCTTGGAATGCAACAACAAAGATAAGAGGGAAATTTGAGAAGGGGTCTTCTTCAACTGATCTATTATTGAATACTCTGGCAATTTCATCTTTTTCAAAAATTCTTTGGCTTCTTCTTCGGTAAAATGCTTTTTAAGAGGCAAAGGACCACTCACCACTGGCTTGGGATTTCTCGAACCTTCAGGTATGAAAAATCTTCCTGACTTAGTCAGACCCCCTACCTCATCTACTTCTTCCTTGAATTTCTTCCCCTGATAAGTCATCACAGTCCGCTTATTATTCCAGGGGACATTTTTTGTATCAACTATTAGTGGTTGGGTTTCTTGTTTGATGATAATAGGCACCGCGAGTAATCTTTTTACCATTAAAATAGGATTACCCAGAGCTCCTACTACTGTCAACTTAGGTTTGTCCTGACTTAGACCAACATCTTTTCTGGCTTCTTACACCGGGATCACAGGTTTTTTTGTGCTTTCTTGGACTTTATCTTCTCTCATTCCTTCCTGACTTAATGACATTGCATTCAACGAATCTGCCAAATTCACCGATTTATCCTCGTTGGTCTGTATTTTAACAATAGGCTTATAACATGCCAACAACTCTTTGCCATCGTATATCAATTCCAACATGTTTGTTTCAGCATGGGTTGGCAATGGATTCTAGTTAATATTTGGAACTTCTGGGGACTGGACCAAAATTTGATTTGCATCAATTAAATATTGGAAAGCTCTCTTCAAATGCCAGCATTTCTCGATATTGTGCCCCGACATGTCAGAACAATATACACATCTTAACGAATAATCAGGGTTTCTCAGAGGTGGATTCAAAAGCCTTCCTTGAATTGGGCTCAAGACCTTCAACTTTTTCAACCTATCAAACAAATTAGCACATGACTCCCCGAGAGGTGTGAACTGATTTTTGACCATCTTTTTTGTCTTATACTCAGGCCTAGGTTGGAAACTGGGTCTAGAGGGGTTTTGGTAATTTGGAGGAGCTGAAGGACAATTTTGAGGAGGTTACACACGTCATTGCGGGTAAGAAGGGGTTTGAGAATATGATTGTGCGCTATATACTGGGTACGAGGGTGGTGGAATAAAATATAGTGGGTTTTGTGGGGGATAGTAATGATGGAGAGGAATATATGGACTTGGGCATAGGCTTGGTCTTGGGGTTGGTGATAGGGGCGAGGCGGTCTTTTGGGATAGGAATGGGATCCAGCTACAACGGTCACCACATCCTCTTTCTTCTTCTTACCTCTAAACGCTCCAGAGCCACCTTGAATTGTTTGGGTGACGACTTTTAATGCGGCAAAACTCACTATCCGGCCGATCTTGATTCTGTCCTCTATCATCTCTCCCATTTTGAGGACTTCAATAAAAGACTTTTCAATTGCCGAATGTAAATGTTGAAAATAGGTCTCATCCTGTGCTTAAATGAAGACCTCTACCAGCTTACTCTTCTTCATTAGAGGATTTACCCCGACGGCCTATTCACGCCATCTTATTGCGTATTCTCGAAAACCTTCAACAGTTTTATTCTTCATGTTAACCAAGGATTTCTAATCAGGAACCAAATCAACGTTACATTGAAAATGTTGCACAAACTCATTAGCTAAGTCATCCCAGTTGTTCTAATTGTCAATATCCTGATCGATGAACCATTCTGAAGCCATACCGGAAAGACTCTTGCCAAAGAAAGCCATGACCAACTCTTCTCTCCCCCCTGCAGCCCTCAATTGGTTGCAATACCATCTCTAATGCACCACGGGATCACCGTGCCCCGTGTACTTCTCAAATTTAGGTATTTTAAAACCAAGGGAAAGGTTATGCACATTTTTACCGGCCTTTGAGGGTAATGAGACCATTTTAACATCATCCTAATTTCCCCATTATTTTATCACACCTCGATCTTTATGCTTTTCACCCTAGTTCTCTCTTCTTTTGCATCAGTCTCTTTTCTTTCTCTTTTCTTTTCTCATTGCTCTTCCTTTCTTTTCTTCCCTCGCTATCTCGTTTCTTTTTATCATTCTTTATGGATTTTATTTTTATTTAAAAGAGGAAAATTGGGGAAAATGAAAGAAACAAAGTATTAGATCAAACCCAAAAGTAGGTTGCCTACGTATCATGTTGTTCATGAATCAGATCTTGTGTAGTTCGGGGAGTGCATGCATAAATATCACAAAGTTGAAGATTTTTTTTTTGATGAAAAATAAACAAAAGAAAGAACAACGCAATATCACAACATTTCAAAAAAACAACAACAACTGAAATCGACTTCAAATGTAAGGCAATCTTAATACTAATAATCAAAGACTAAACGACATTGTAGACCAACAGTACGACATGCATAACATTCCTAATAAAAACCTTAATGTTAAAACAAACTTGGCACCGACTTAAAAACAATACAAGGATAGAAAATAAAGGACTCGAACTATAAAAAAGATAAAAAGTGCCCCTTCAAATTGCTGCACCGCGGGATGGCCCTGGCTGAGGTGTACCTGTCTGTGAAGTTCTCGCCTGCCCACTCAAATTTTACAACATACCTTGCAATGACACTTTGATACTCGGGAGGAAGCTTCTAGCACGTATTCCCCCCTCTTGGGGAGTACACCTGAAAAGACTGTTATGACACCCTTCCACGGTTGTGAGCAAACCTGATAACCGAACTCTTAGTGCCTCCACTTGGGCCCCCGCACTGTCATCTTGTCGGTTATCAGATATGCATTCTTCCTGTATTCTCCCTCTAAGTTGCGCTGGTAATGGTCTACTAACACCCTGGGGAATGGATTGTAGCCAAATTCTATAGCTTGGAGTGAATCCTGGATTATCTAGACCTGCTTTGAAAAAATCTACACCCATTTTTGTTGCATTAAGCCAGAAATGCTCATATCTGATTTCTCCTTTGGCAATATTCTTAAAATACTAGACATCCTTTTGAAGATCCAATATTCGAGAACTTATCAAAATGCATTCTTTGTTCGATGGTGTTCTCTCGCTCATTTAAAAAACAGTCAATCACATCCGGTCTAACCAAAGAAGGACTGTGCAAATGTTCCATCATCCATACTTGTAGTATCAAATTTCTTTCTTTGAAAAATCCCAGCCCCCCTCTTACCTCAGTTAAAGCCTTATACAGTTCCACCAAAATCATAGGTATGATAGTGAATCCATCATTTTTCTTGAATAAAGCCATTACTACTGATTATAAGCGGGTGTTGATACGCCTTTTATCTAACAGGAACACTAAAGTACCTAACAATGCCAAACAGAAAACCTTAAGAAGCCGTTTCTCCTAATTCTTCTTGGTAGTACAAAATTCATCCCAAAAGTAATCAAAACCTTTTGGAGACCCGAATCAGGCGAACAAATAGTCTAAGGAAATCCAAGATTGTTTCAGGAACCCTAGGTGTTCATTAACTTTCAAACTGCAAAACTCGAGAAATCTCTTGCTAGAATGATTTCGAGCTAGGATTAACTTCTTACCAATATAAGGTAAATGAAACAAGCTGGATATTTCTGCAAAGGTAGGCGTCATTTCACAACCTCCGAACCTAAACACCAAGCTATCTAAATCCCAAAAGGTCGATGTGAACTCTATTAGATCTGGTCAGGGCGTGATATTCAACAGCGATGTATGATTGCCTAATACTTTCTCTATCTCATGCCTTTCAGAGTAGTTGAGCATACCTCACCATTTGATTAATTTTTTGGGCACCTTGGAAACCATTAAGACTCTAGACCCCATGGATGTCTCCATCCTGTAACAACACACAAAAATTATGACTCCGTATTTAATACAGGCAAAAGAATTCCCGACCCTCTAGATTCTAACACAAAGAGGTGTTACGTGACACAGGCACAGGCCGACCTATAACTCGAAATTACTGAATGGAAATACTAAGAAAACTCAGACTAGCAGGCTATGACCACTAATAGATACTTAACTAAGGAAAAATTGGTCCTTAACTAGGACTAGGACAACGACCGAACTGAAAAAATTACCGGACCCACCGAGGGTTGCCTACGTATCCCATTCCGAGAGACGAGAATCAGTTTTTCGTAGTTCGTCCAGATTGGACAAAAAGATTAGACAGCCGACTGAACTCTAACCTAAGAGACATGACCACAAACAGATGGAAAACAACATCAATAAAATCTTTTTTTTTGAGTTTTCAAAAATGACACTTCACATAAAAATGACACCAACTATGGAAGAAAAATCTTTTTGGTATTTTCATTACATGAAATGTACAAAACTTCTACCATATTTTATAAATTTTTCTTTTATAAAAAGCTCCTGTTAAAAGAAATCTTTTTTTTTTTTGAAATTTTCAAATTATGGAAGCTTACTAAAAAAAACAAAGAAAGATCTTTTTTGATGTTTTTGTTTTTTGACAAAAAGAGTGAAAAAGGTAAAAAAATCTTTTGAATTTTTGAATTGTGAAAAAAAAAAGTCATAAAGAACACTAAAAGCTACGAAACCTTTTTGATTCAGTTTTTTTTCTTCCCTTTTTTTCTCTTTTCTCCTCTTTTTCTTTTCTATTTTTTTTTTCAAACACACCTTACTTCTAACACATTCTTTCCCCGAATAAGTTCGTCAAATGACCACGTTACCCTCAAAGATGCAACATTTAGCACACAGGAATACTTTAGAGGTAAGTCTCCTACAAAGAACCAAATGGGCCCCACTAGGCCTCAATATGATGCACATAAGTATGAATTAAAGGATGACCTACGCTGGAGTTCACTAACAAGGCTGTTCAGGGGAGCGTATGGTCGATAGTAGCTGCGACAGCTTTCCACCCTCTCCATACGTTCTATGGCTCCCCCTCCTAAAATAAGGGTGACTCAACTAGAGTTCGTGTACACGACGTACACTCCGAGACTTGTTGTAGAAAGAATTGACTCGGGTTATGCAAATGATGCCAGATATAAAGCGGTAACAGATAAAGAAAAACCATAAACAAAGAGCACGTAGGCATTCCACAATGATAAAATAAATACAAATGATAATACAAATAATGTTTATACACCCATAATGTCAAACTAAGTCGATACAACTCCAGAAAAAAATAAGCTTGAATTCTGAAAAGTCCCCAGCAGAGTCGCCAAAGCTGTCATACCCCTTTTTTTAACTCCCAAAAAAGAATATGGTTTTAAGTTTTGAAAAGATTTCTATTTATTGAGTGACAAAAGATGATTTTTTTTTTCGAAAAAAGGATTATTATCATTTAAACTCAGAGTCTCCACTTAGCATAGTCGGGTGTGCCAAGTCACCTTTGTAAAATCCTTTTCAAAATGATTTGACTCTTTAAGACTGATTTGCGAACAGAGATTCTGGCTAAGGAATTTTGTTGACCGAGAGGAGGTGTTAGCCACCCCTGGATCCCATGTTTCGACCACGGTCACTTGGTGGAACGTATCGGCTAATTTTAATACTATGAATGTACAAACCACACAAAACACGTAAAACAAGAAAACAAATAGACAAAACAAAACGAATCAAAATATAGTGTCCAGTCCAATTTATACAGTCCAAAATAAAACAATGCAAAAATAAATCCTATCTAACCTATACTAATTCTAACTACGCTCTCGTGCTTTACCCGATGCCTCGGACCTTCCTCACGAATATCTTCCGCCAATATAGTACATCGGGGCATTCCCCAGTGAATAAATACAATGTATCTCGGGGCATTCCCTGGCTAAATGAATACATTTGAATTAAATACGATAAACTAGAAAGAAACATTCACACATACATTCCAACGTTCAACCAAAATATCATTCCTAAATTTTGCTTACCCGAACCTATATTGCCTATCCATTTCGACATGGCATAAAACTATCACATCCATACTTCTACCGAATTGAACAGAAATACAACAAATCAAAATTAATCTACGTTCAACTTTTATCAATTTCTCCCTTCCAGCCCCAAATTCTCTTTTCAACCAAAATTATCACATGCCTCAATTATCAACTCAATTTTTAACTCGGAATCCAATATCAACAACATAGACATAACGGCAATTGAAACATGATGATTATACAAATTTCACATGAATAACATCAAATATTCAACAAATCATCCAATTTAAAATATGCCTAATTCAACAAATTATGATAAAGAAGAGAGAATGAGTTAAAGAAATGGACCTTCCGATAATTAATTTTGGTTGGTAATAATATTAAAGAAGACCAAACTTGGAATTTTGGATGGAATAACTCCAGCTGCGACTAATCCAACTCGGTAATTGAGAAATCGAAGCTCAAAACTAATGGCTACGAACAGATCGACACGAACAAGACCCGAATTCCTAACCAGTAACGAAGCTAGACAAACCTAAATCGAGAAAACAGCTACAAAAATTGACCACGATGGGCCTGGTTGAAATGAACAGCCGCTAAATCCTACATTCCTAGCTTTATAAGTAATTAAGCTTCCTTTATTATTAAATCCTTTAACTATTATTGGTGTTTTTAATTTATCCCATTTACTTTCTGGTAAGCAATTATATCTACATAAATTAGCTTCTGCTCCTGTATCTATCATAGGCGTATAATATCTACTGTAATATCCTTCTACTACTATCTTCATTAATACATATATCTTCATTTCATGTTAAGGCTCTTTTTAAGAATAACTTTTCTTTGTTATATGTTAAGGTTAATTGTGTATGTTCTATATTATATGGTTTTACTTGTTCTAACCATTTTATTCCTAATATTATATCTGCTTTTTGCATTTCTTCCTTTACTTCGAATTCTATTTTTATTTTTCTAACTCCTATTATTATTTCTTTTTCTGCTATATTTTTATTATTTATTAAACTTCTTGGTAGATCTGGGCACATATCATTATCAGTCTTTATTTCTTCATTTTTTACTAGATATTTTGCTATATAATTTTCTTCTTGTCCTGTATTCAAGAGTATTAGATATTCTTTTTCATTTATTTTTCCTGTTATGTAATATTGGTTTAAATTACTTATTGAATTTGTTTCATAACTTGTTCTTTTTGATGAGCTTGATGATTCTGGGTTTTCATTAGCTATTCTTTTCGTTGTACTTATTCTATCATTTACTATTTCTAAATTTTCTTCTGTATCTATGTCTCTATAGCTATAATCATTATAATCTATTGTTTTTACAATTTGTTCGAATGGGCTAGGTGTACTTCTGGAATAATGTTATCTTCTCCATTACATCTTGAACATTGGTGATCTGGATATTTGTGTCCAATTATTTTACAATATCTTGTCAGTAGTCCATCTGAAATAAATCCTTTTTTAATTGCTCTTGCGGTAGATTATTTTTCTGGGTTAAGTAATGTCATTATCCATTGTCTGACATCTTCCATATCTGCTTGTCGTAGCTCTTTTGAATTAGAGTAAATCATTTGATGATCTCTCAAATAATAGCTCCATATTGGGTTTCCATTAGTATAATTATTTGCTAGTTCTTGAATAATCGTAGCTAGTCCAATAAGTCGTTTATTTGCGTAGAGGTCCGGTATCTCAATTCTGGGTATTTTCGATTATATGACAAAATCAACGGATTATATATTGTATAGAATCTTTACGAAAAAGAATTGTAATTATTGTAAGTTACTATTCTTATGTAGACTTTTTAGGTTACTATTCTTATGTAGACTTTTTAGGTACCTAGGGAATAGTCTTTTTGACTTTTTTTTAGTAGCTTTTGTTTTTTGCATTAATGTAAAGATGTAAAGTTGTTTCTTTCGTTCTATAAATAAAGAAAGCCGAAGGCATTGCAAAGCAAGCTTTCATGCGTTGAAGCAAATACTCTCTCCATTCCACAACAAATATTCTACTCAATTAATTAAATAGACATATTTCAATAGAAAAAGCTATGGAGGAACAAACTCCAAAAATATCAAAACTACCCGAACAGGTATATTTATTTATGATTATGAATAGCTAAATTCATAATTCCCAACAATCATGATATGATAAAATAAATTCATATTAGTTACTTTATAGTAGAATTATTCGAAGAATAATATGTTAAGAAGTTTATTAACAAAGTGGAAACGGAGAAAAATCCCTAAGAACTATGCCATCATAAAGGTGAAACCAATGAGGCAAAAAGTCGTGGCGGGGAGTAACCAGAGTAGAGGCGCTGTTTAAGGTTAAAAGTATCCGGATTACCATGTTAATAGTGACCGAAGAACATGTTATTTAAGAATAATCTAGTATATAGTAATCTAAGATGACCATATTTTGTTATGTACATGGTTACAGGGAATATTTTGAAAAAAGCAATTTTATGAAAATGAATAATTATTTATCTGATGTGATGGTAGATAAATTTAAAATACTTATTTTGTATGCACTTAAAGATATAAAAGTAGCAGATATAAGAAAAATCATATTAGAAAAAGCATTTGGTAAATATTACATGACTAGAGTAAATTATATACCATACCTACCTAATTACTCTTACAAATACTTACCATGATAAATTACATAAGATTTTTAGAAAAAGATATAAGAATCATACAGTTACTAGAAAAACAGATAAAAATAAATATAGACAAATACATGGAAAATAAAGATATAAAATACATAGAATTTCTTAATAAAAATATGAAAGAACTACTAAGGCTAAAACAAACAACTACAAAATATTATAATAAAACCAATTTTAAAAGATAGATCACCTAAATTATCTTAAAGTTTTAATCTTATATATAATTAAAGATATAGAAATTATAGATATTAAGAAAATAATATTAGAAAAAGTAATAGACTATGAAATTGAAACCATAAATTGGCTAGAACAGTTATACGAAGAAATTTACCCAGAAGGAAATTATACAGATTAAGAGATGTTAGAATATATTAGAAAAACTAGAGAAAATCAAGATAATCTAAATAATGAAATTAATTATAGAAACCGAATTAGGAAAATAATGGAAAATCTAAAAGAAAAATTAATATGGATAGAAGAAACCTTAGAAAATTTAGAAAAAAGTACATGTGATAGTTTATATAATTTAAAAAACTCACTACGAGAAGAACAACACAAGATAATAAATAATATTGAAAATCTAGAATTAGATATACATTACAGTACAGTTAGAATAAATTATTATACAGAAATTTGTAACACTGCAATTACTACAGGATAGAATAATAAACCAGACAAATTAATGAATATATCTTACGAAAAAAGTAAATCATTAAAAGATATTGAAATAAAATTTAAGAAATATCCACGCACAAAGAAAAATAGATTCACTAGATACCTAATAAATCTATTTCATACGTCAGATATCCGCACCCCCCTACAATTGGTATCAGAGCCCAGTAATTCAAAAAATATGGAAGTGATATATGTTAGAGTTATTAGTATGTTAGAGGTGTGAATTAGAAATCGTATCAAAACCCAAAACTCGAATCGTGAATTCGAAAGACCCTACTCAGACGGACTGATTTTGACCAGAAACTCAGATAAAATAAAGGGATTTTCGTGATATCTTTTTGGGGATCAAGACATAATTTGGACCTTTGATATCTGAATTCGACTAGTGAATAAACTAATCCCTCAATGAACACGCCAGAATCACACCCACACGTGAAAACTAGTGTTTCCAGTGAGATTCGAATGCGTGGCTACGTTCTTCCTTTTCGAATCCACTCTATTTTTATCATGAAAGTGTGTCTGCAATTATGGCGAGGGTGATGATGATCTGGGTGTTTTTATGAGAGTGAGTGTGTGCCAAGTTTCGTGTAAAAGAGAAGGGATTTACTGTGCTTATGAAAAATGGAGCTCTCAATTGCTCTATCCGCCCCTGTTTTTCCCTTGTACCTAGAAATATATATGAAAAGAAAAGAAGAGAATTCCTAGTGAGCCCCTTCCCAAAATTGCTTCATCTATCATGGGTTTGGGTCCGTTTTTTTCTTGTGTATGTATTGAATTTGAAAAAAATAAATGAAAGCCTCCTCAACTTTTTTCCTCTTCCCTGTGTATATATATTGTCTTTTATTCAAGAAAAGAAAAGGAAAATCGTGTAAAGGATGGGGTAGGGGGTGAGTAGGAGTGGGGTGGTGAGGTGTCCTAGTTTAATAGGCAGGGTTATTATCATAAGAATAATTGGGGGTTGGGTTTGTTAGGGGTTTATTATTTTGTCATTTTGTGGAAGGGTAATTACACGGGGTAGGGTACATTATAAGATGAGGGTAAAAGAATGGATAGATTGAGTCTTCGGGAGGGACAAAATTTGGTGTCTACACCTACTTTAAGTATCCAACTCAAATACAAATACATACATTAATAAAGGAATTTCCGTGTGTATATTTTGTTCTCTCTCTCTGTTTTGTTTTTGATTTACAATTTGTTATCTCAGTTGATGTCCATCTAGCATTTGCCAATGCTCAATGAAGAGTTAAATATTTATTTAAATTAGTAAACAGAGCAATTATTTAGCAGAGTTCTTATTCAACTTCTGCACGTAGTCTGTTTCAATGGAAGAATTCTTGACATCATTTTTATAAGGAGATAAGTTTTTATTGACTGCGATAATCGAATAGTTAATAAGTTTAAGTAGACGAAATTATTCTTTTCTCATTTTATTTTTTGTTTCACTAATTAATGTTACTTTTAGAATTAAAGTTTGAACACACATATTTTGTTGGAGATCTTTCAAAAATAGCTACATTTTGCTGAAAAACTCACCTTTTATAGCCATATTTTACATAATTACCATTTATAGCCATTGTATTCAATTTACGCCCACTGTATTCGATTTTATCAATAGTCTGTATTCATATAAAATATAAATAGAGTACCATGTAGCTATTGTATTCGATTCACAACCGCTGTATTCACTTTTACTTAGTGGTCTGTATTCATAAATACATAAATACACTACATATTTAGTCTTGCCAAATACACTACCATTTTTTTTCTTTTTATTTTTTATATTCTTTATTTTTCATGTTTTTCTCATTTTTTCTTCGTCTTTTTTCTAATTTTTCCTATTTTTTTTATATATATATATTTTTTTCTTTCTATCTTTTTGTTATTTTTATTTTTTTGTACTTATTTTCTTTATTATTTTTTTATTCTATTTAATATTTTTTGTATTTTTTAAAAACAGAACTACTCGAGCACAAGTCATTGATGATAACGTAAATACCATAATTGTGTATCTATTTGTAGTCACACCATTATTTATATTTTTGTATTCATTGATACAACTATATTTGTAATTGTATTTTAAAGTTGACGCTTATATTAGTATTTTGTAGTTCGCGTTTATATTTGTATTTTATAGTTTGCACTTGTATTTGTATTTGTTAGTTCGCACCATCGTTTATATGTTATATAATTCGCACTTGTATTTTAAAGAACTGTTTTGTATTTGTATTTTATAATTGACTGTATATTATATTGGATTATATTTGTATTATGATTTTATTGTGTTTGTATATTTAGATTATATTTGTATTTATATTTTATTTTCATCGATGTCTTTTTATTTTTAAAGAATTATTTTATATTTGATTTGTAAGTTGATTGCATATTGTATTTAGCCGTGATTATGTACAATTTATCATTTGTATTTGTATACAAACAAGTAAATGCATTAATTGTATTTTCTTGATTCTAAAATATATAAATATGCAATGTATCATTTGATACGAATGTACCGTTTTGTATTTGTATATCAAACTTATTATTCATATTTATAAATAAATAAATATCACTTGATACAAATACAATTACAAACAAATGAAACCAATGATTTTAAAAATACAAATACATATTGTATGTTTTATAAAAATTTGAATTGTATTTATTTGTATCAATAAATACAACTCGTATAAATAAATACAAACAAATATTCGTAAAAAGAAAAGCAATCGTTCCTTTTCAATAATTAAAAAATATAAATGATAGTTCACACTTGTAACTATATGTTATAGTTCATATTTGTATTTGTATTTTATAGTTTCCACTTATATTTGCATGTTCTAATTCCCTTTTGTATTTATATTTTATAGTTCGCACTTGTATTTATGTTTGCTAGTTAGTACAAATGAAAAGAAGGAGAAAAAAAAGAAAAAAAGGAGAAAAAATGTGAGAAAAAGGAGAAAAAATACAAAAAAAAGAAGAAGGAGAGTAATAGAAAATAGAGAAAAAAAACAAAAGAAAAAAATAGAAGGAGAAAAAAATAAAAAGTAAAAGAAGAAAAGAAAAAATAAAGACAAAATAAAAAAAAAGACAACGAAAAAGAAAAAACTGAAAAAAGAAAGAAGAAAGAAAAAACAAAAAACGAAAAAGAAAAAATGAAGCAAAAACTGAAAAAAAACCAAAAAAACAGAGAAAAAAGCAAAAAAAGAGAGAAAAAATAAAAAGAGAAAAAAGAAAAAGAAAACGAAAAAATTGAAAAAAGAAAAGAAAGAAAAAACGAAAAAAAAGGAAAAGAAAAGAAGAAGGAAAAAACTGAAAAAGGAAAAAAAAGTAATGGAAAATAGAGTAAAAGAAAAAATACATGAGAGAGACTATGAATTGTAATTATGAAAAATTAATAGGTAAGGGGAGGCTATGAATTATAATTAACTGAAACTAGGCTAAATAAGGTAATTAGGAGTCAATATTGGCTAAATTATGTAATTATCCCTATTTTGTTTCATATCAAAAAATACATGCTAAAATTATATATGTATTTTCTTTTTATACAGGTACACGAAGATGCAAAGAGTGACTCAACAAGTGATGATTTTAGACAACGAAACAATGTAAATAAAAAAACTACATTTTTTTTTTAAATTTTCATTGTTCTCATACCTCAATTAGACTTTTTATGTTTGAGTGATTTCACTTTATTTACTTAATGAGTTTGTATTCAAATTTTATTTTCAAATAATTATAAATGTAATTATTGTACGCTTTTGTATGAATTTTTGATATTACATTGCTCTTTCATATTTTTATGATATTTTCAGTTAGATAGGCTACGTACTTTTAGAAATTTAAATAGACATGCAATTGATGACAAATAATTTAATTATTACAGATTTAAATACCACTATTAAAAAGCATTACATAAATTATAAAAAAATTATATTTTGGTCATTAAAATATTTTCTTTAGGTGCAAAAATTAAAATATAGGTACATTTCTATTTGTGACCAACTGATAATATTTAGTGATAAAAATAATTTATGCCAAATTGACCTTCATATTTATAGCTTGACTATATGTTTAACTTCAAATTAATTCGTCACTAATACTACATATTTTATACCAAAAAAAATTTTCAACCACAACATTATTATCAGTGACATAATCTTATTCTTTTAACTACAAATAATGCATAACTTTAAAGACGATCAACATCGTCACTAATTAAATTTATAATTAGTGACAAATTAGCTTTCTCAGCATTGAACACACTTTTAGTGACGATATTATACTTTAAGCTACAAAATATTTAGGTTTTTAAGACAAATAAGTTCGTCATAAATACTACGCATTTGGAGACGAATTTTCTTTTTGTAATTAATATAACAATTTTAACAATGAAACACTAAATTGTCTTTGTATGCTTTTAGCGACCATGTTTAGAGACGAAAGATTGACGAAATATTTTTCATCATATAAACTTTTCTTATGACGAAAGGTGACTTTTATGTGATAAAATAATTCGTCACTAATAATCAAATTTCTTGTAGTGGGCCATGGAAAAAGACCCAAATACTCCTAAATGAATTTTAAAACTCAGGCTGGAAACTGAAGATTTCGATTTTTGGCTCTGGCGTGATGCGGTGCTATTGCATCGGGCCACTAGATATTGATAACTAGGACCTGGAAGTTTGGCGCGACGTGGTAAAATCGTGATAAGCCTTTGAAATGCCATTTTGGCCACCTTCGCGATGCGCCATTGTCGCGGAGGCTCACTGGAAATTGCCAAATGTGAACTTGGTCCTTGGCGCGATGTGCCAATACCGCGGTTTCTTACTGAAAATTTCCAGTTGTCATTTAGACTGGCTCCGCGATGCACTAGTGACCAAAATAATGGTGTTTAACGATTGAAACTTAAAATCGCCATAACCTCTTACCCGATTATTGGATTTAGGCGAGTTTTATCTCATTGGAAAGCTAATTAAATTTTCTACGCAATGGCAGTATCTAAATAGAAAAATAATGGGTATTTTGAAAATTTTATATAGGAATACTCATGTATTGAGACTTAAATTATGCTAGGAAAATATGGGGTATTACAACATTATCTCATAATATGGTTTAAAATCAAAGTAAATTATAGAAAGTTAACTCAGTCAAAATGATTCAATTACATAAAAGCAATGATCCCAAACTCTGAAATTATTAAATCAAAAACTCTTAACCAATATGATCTACGAAGCCTCTAACATAATGAAATTTTTCTAAGCCGGGTCAAGGCTCTGACAATACCATAAAATTAAAGAAAATACCAAACATAAAAAAATAATCCACCTTCCAAAAGATGGAGGGCTCACCAACTCTGATGTTGTCTGCACAAATTCTAAAGCTGCACTAGACCGTTAGAATGTGCCTCCAAACCTTTATTATGAAACGATGCAGCCGCCCGAGGACTGTCAATACGTGGAATGTATTGGCATTGTTGAATGGCCAAGCAAAATAACCCTCAAATAGTACTAATAGTAAAAACTTTGGATAAATATATTATGGGGTTAGAAGTGTCAACATATCAAGATATAAACACAAACTCTGATTTAAACATCTAATTTCTAAGACTTATTCTGATTTCTGTAGTTCTAAGATAGATGGTGTCCCCAACATTTTTAAAAAAATCCACGGGCTGTGTGGGATCCTACTTTATCTCATTGGCCAAGCCCCCAATACAAGTTTGTCACAAGGATTGGAATTTCTGAATTTTGGTATAACCAAGCAATAAACAAGTATACAATGATTATCCATATTTTAGAATGTAACTAATCTCGCATTGGCAAAATATGGTTTCAGGCTATAAGCTTTTCAACTCGTGCTGGTTAACCATCTAACTTTATTTAAGCCCATATTTTAGCCTCTTTAAGATAGTAATCTTTCTCAAAATTAATTCTATTTCTAAATGATAATTTCTGTTTGGTATTGTCATACCAAGATTTGCAAGTCACACAAGCCATCTCATACTTTCTGTTCAATCTCTTGAAATAAATCATTGGCCACCATAAGGTAATTCAAGGGTCAAATAATAATGTTCTTCCAACCAATGTAATCGTTTAGGCAAAGACATTTCTCATTCAAGATTTTTTTTAAACTTTAGGAGAATTTCATCTCTTTCAATGTATTCATGTAAGCTCCATGGAAACAATAGCAATTTTAATACTAGTAACACTCTTCGAAACCGTTTGCATAAGAAATTAATAATTAGGTAAAGAAACATTCAAAACTCCACTCTATTCATGAATCACAATATAATCCACATACTTAGCAAAATTTCATAATTTGTGGCATAAATAAGAATTTGAAGATATGTTCTTGAAGTTAAAGGAAATCTCCTAATTTATACACTAATAAGAGTTTAGAAGAATATAAATTCATAACCCATAGATTTAAGGTCGCTCTACATATCTTTTGCAGCAAGAATTTGGAGAACGATTTACCCTTAGAGCCTTGAACCCTAATTAATTTCTTTCTTTCTGAATTGGGAAAGTTAAAATGTGATTAGAATGATTGGAAGTCATTTTCAGTGACTTAGGAATGTCTTGGAGTGAATTAGAAACGTCTTATTAAGGTCAAAAAAATTCGAACACCCCTAAAACGCATTAAAACGATGTCCCATTGACGAAAGGAAGGGAGTGCAACACAAGCCTGGAAGCATGGCCCACCCCTCATGGTGTTAGAAATTTGAAAGAAGTTTGAAGGTGATTGCGGAAAAATTGAACGAGAATTTAAATGAATGAATGACTTGAATGTTCCAATGTATATTGAATGAATTGAATTAATTGTATATTGAATGAATATTGAATATATTCAGTTGAGGAACAATTTTCTATTTATACAAATAATTAATAATCTAAATAAGGTAGAAGTCTAAATAAGATTCAAAATAATAAAGTGATACAATCCTAAATCAGGTACAAGAAATTAGAAATATATTCTAAAGATTTACCTATGTACTAAAGATTTACCTAGGATGTACAAAAGGACTAAAATAATATATATGAATTTTTTAAATTTGGGCTGAAATTAACATGTTGAGGCAACTGAAACCAAGGCTGGCCCAAGCTATGTACGGTAGCAGTGAGATGAACAGGTGAATCAACCCAATTTAATGAACAGACAGTAATATTCCAATAGTTACGCCTTACAAGACCTTTTGCGCCCCACCCACAAACCATGACGCCCAGTGCATTTTTGCTACATCTAGCCGTGTGATAGCCTCTGAGAATACTACAACCAATTGACATTGGAAAAAAGTGTTTTCACCTCTCTAGAGCAAGTGATGGACTCAGGATTTTGAATTTGGGGGCGCTCAACTCTTTTGAACATAAAGTTACTATTAATCAAATAGTATAAGTGCATAATTATTTGAGGATGCGGAAGAAATTTTTTATTCAAAACTATCCATATGTATTATCAACAACGTGAATTTTAGATGAAAAAAAGTAGTTGGCTAGAAAAAAAGTTTGATTGATTGACGATCATCTTCAGGAGGGATCTTGAGTTCTTAGATTTTCTTTCTTTCTGTGCTATTGTGAATTATGTAGAAGCAAAAAACAAAAAAAGCAAAAAAAAGAGAAGATGTTTTTTTTTTTTTTACAAAAGAAAAAAGTGTTGGGTCAAAACAGGCAACCAGAAAAAACTAAAATGTGCCTAATTGGGCCAAAAGAAATAAGAATAACTTACATAAATCCTTGAATCTTTAAGTGATTAATTATTTGGTAAATACATCTTATCCCGGTTTTTGAAATCGTGATACATATGATATAAGGTGATACATATAAAAAATTGATACATTTAAAACTGACTAGATATTTAATGAAGGAAGTAACAGATTCTCTTTTATTTTATGGAGCAAATCACCCACAATCAGTTAGACAATGAATTAGTTATCACCCATTAATAATATATGAATCACCCAATAATTAAAATAAAAACTGTTATCTACCATATGAATCATCATAATACCATATGTATCACCCATTGATATCATATGTATCAACCATTAAAACCATATCTATCATATGAATCAGCATAATACCCATATAATGATATCATATGTATCACCCATTAATATCATATGTATCAACAATTAAAACTATATCTATCGTATGAATCACCATAATACCCATATAATAATATCATATTTATCATTCATATGAATCATCATTAAATAATAAACATGTATGAATAACTAAATAAATTTATTTATGTATCAATCGATTTAAAAAAAAATGAGAGAGATTTTAGGGAAGGAAATTGTGAAAAAAATAGTTGCATGCATTAATGGTTGAGAGCAAATCGGAAGAAAGATATTTTAATTGATTATAATTTGGGAGAGATTTTAGGGAAGGTAATCTTTAAAAAAAAATATCTTGAGTTAATAGTGGAGTAAAAATAGGATGTGGGATTTTGTTGATATAGTAAAGTTGAAAACCGGGATTTTATATAAATTTTAAAAAGATAAGGGATATTGGGTAATATATTCTCTAAAGTTTAGGATTTGTGTAATTTATCCAAGAAAATAATTACCTTTTGGAAATTGAACCATAGTAGGAATCGAATTCCAGCACGCTCACACTTGTGAGCCTCCAACAACAGTCCTTTACCAAAGCACCAAGTCAGACTTAGGACTCATTTGTTTGCACTTAATGGAGGTCTGAATCTGAATGGTTCAGACTTCAGATTCAGACTTCAGACCATTAGGTGCATTTGTTTTTTATTAAGGTTTTAACTCTTAATAGGTCTTAATCATTCAGATCTAGAACCAAGTCTTAATAGGTCTAAAGGGATATTCTAGTGTTGGATAATATTCACCACTCTATTCATATTCAATAGTCATTACCACTAACCACCTCTGCCACCATTACCATTGTCAACCACCACCCACCACTACCAACCACCTCCACCATCACAACCACCATCGACAAAAAATACCACTACCAACCATAATTGTCAACCACTACCACACCTACTACCTCTTTTATTCTAATTATATTCACCGCTACCACTGCCGTCAACAATACCACAATCAGCAACCATTATCAGACAATCCCTGCTACCAACCAACTCATCTATCACAACTAGCATCACCACTAACTACCACTAATACATCACAACCTCTACATATTCTTTGATCGCCACCATCATTGTCACTAATAACGCCACCTCTACCACCACTTCAACCAGTACCATCGCTACAATTTATCTCTACTAACAACCATCTCCACCATCACAACAAATAACATCTCCAACTAGCACCAACACATCATCAATCATCATGCATTCGTGTTTCAGCCAACACAATCAATACCTTAAACTACTAACATCAAGCAACACCACATCACAACAACCGCCACAACCATCAATCGCCACTATCATAACAATCACTACAATACCAACCATCACAATTATCACCACCAATATTATTAATCACTAACATCAATCATCGTCACCGCAACCACCATTGTAAGCCATCTCCACTATCACTAACAAACATAAATATTTTTTCTCAATAAAATACTAATAATTTTGTTGTATTAAATTACATACTTTTTTAATATATAATTTATTTTTTGTTTGAATTGTATTTTTTCATTTTATTATGTATACAATTTTTTTATACATTCAGATGTTGAAAAACAAACAGTCTTAATCATTTAGTTTTCAAATCTAGAAACAACATCTTAATTATTCAGATGTGTATTCAGATTCAGACGTCTGAATCTGGAAAAAAACAAATGGAGCTTTATTGTTTGAGGGTGCTTGCTGGCTTATTAAATCCATTTCCTTCAATATCTTATATAATAATACATACACTGAGTTGAGGTTAATGGTGCTTGAGCATTCAAATTTTACCTATAGGTCTGCCCCTGCGTTGAGCGCCTTAGTTCATCAAATATTGTATTCGTTTTCCTTTTCAGAATCGGTCACCACCTTACTTATTTAAACTAATATACATCATTATTTAAAAATGAATTTCTAGAAATTGCTACTGATTCATGTATTTCGATCTTTAGTTAATGTTTTTTTTTTGCCTTAATATTGTGTGTGAGCATACATTGAAGTTTATGGTTGAACTCGAGGATTTAAAAATGAAGTTTGTCAACCAGTTCAATATGTCTCAGTTAGCAATAATGTTTAGGTATCCTTGATGGATCAATTAATTTGATTAGCTTGTATATTTAAAATGAGTAGATGAAATTAGACAAATTTAAAAAAATACATGAAATTATAGACAAAAAGAAGAGGGGAAAATTTTTGAATCTGGATAGGTGATGAATACTCATGAAAGAGTTTTGTTGACATAGTCGGCTTCTCAAGGGCACAGTTACAAGAGAAAATTAATGAAAAGGTGTTTTTAAGTCTTGAATGAAGGATTGGTGACATTGACCAACTTAAAAGGTCAAACATCATTAGAACACTTCATTAAGTTAATTTTGGACTTGATTAATATTTTCAAAACTTTCTAATCTTTTCAAAAATATTAATCATACCAACCCACACCCCTCTTCAATCCAACTCAACCAATCTCTCTTCTCTCTCTCGATAGCTTCTCTCAACTCTCTCCGAACCAACAGTTCTGTAAATTTTTCCTTTCAATCCTCAGCGACTTCAACATTCGATGATAAATAGTTGGGCTTCGGGTTTCTTTTCAACTTCAACCTTCAATTGACATGACATCCTTGCTCTCCGGCCATAATAGCTTCAAATTCATCATCGTTTCTTTTCTTCTTTCAAAAGTAAAAATTTATGGCCATTTTAGTTTTGAAGAAATGAGGAACTTGAGCCAACTTCTCTTATAGTATTGGTTAACAATTTCAATATTTGTTGCTTTAATTTGAAATGCGGTCTTAATAAAATTCAAATTTTTGGTACTTCTTCTCTTCTCTTTTCGAAGTGAATTGTGATTTTTTATTGTTTGTTGCATTTTTTTTGAAATTTAATTTTTGTTTTTTGTGTTTATAAAAACAAAACAATAATTTGGGTTGATTTGTTCTGTTCTTATTCTTGGTAAAAATGGTGATATGTTGTTCTGTTGAACAAAATCGTTCTACTATTTTTTGTTCTCTAATAGATTATCCATCAGGTGCAATATATTAACCATCTGATGTAACAGATTTGTCATATGACGCAATAAGTCAACTATCTGATGCACCAGACAATCCATCAGATTAAAATTCTGATGTAACAGATTAATCATCTGATGTAACAGATTTAGCATATGATGCAATAATTAAACCATCTGATACAACAGATTAACCATATGTTGCAACAGATTAAGCATCGCATAAAAAATATGATGCAACTGATTAACCATCTGATGCGATGGAAGAACCATTAGATTAATGATCTAATGCAACAGATGAACCTTCCGTTGGATAAAATCCTATCAACTCTTCTAACAGAACATGTCCAAGACATGATTTTTCTAACCGATCATTGATCTTCCGTGATAAACGACCGTATGTTAGAAGAAATCTAAATAATATTGATCGTTGATAACTGTTCCAACAGGTCACTCATGTGTTGCAATAGGTGTGTGACTTATTGTACAGACCATTCATATTTCTCAACGAATGAGTGATATATTTTATATTATCATAACAGATTACTTAGCCATTGCTGCAGGTTAGTTAACTTTCTGATAGATCACTCATATGTTGCAACAGATGTGTTATCTGTTGCACAGACCATTCATTTTTCTCAATAGATGAGTGATATATTTTGTATTATTGCAATAGATTACTCATCCATTACAATAGTTTATTTAACTGTTGTAACAGATCACTCATGTTGCAACAATGTGTGATCTGTTGTACAGACCATTCATCTGTCTTAAAAGATGAGTTATACATTTTGTACTATTGCAACAGATTGCTCACCTACTGTAACAGGTTTGTTATATGCTGCAACAAATATACTACCTGGAGCAACAGATAAGTGTGATTTGTTGGAACTATTATTTTACTATTTTGCCTTTTAGATTTACTGTTATACTTTTTTAACGATGCATTAATTAACTTTAATATATTTTTTTATGTTTCTATTAATTTTAGATAATATAGCTCCCAAAAGAACAGAAACTGAATCAAGTCCAAGTAAAGGACAAGTGAAGTAGCTAGGCTACATCCACCACTCTATGAGCTTGCTTTACAAGCGTTATCTCAATCAGGAGCAGAATATGATGAACATGGAGAGGAGGAGTGTTTCAAAAAAGATGATCTAAATGCTAATAGCTCTTCCTCCAAAGAGTTGGTCAAAACCTTCAGTATTAATCATTATCCTATGAGAATGCAGTGCGATGGTGCCACTGATTTAATGGATGATTTCGTGATTAAGTCAGCCATGGAAAATCTTTCGACGCCTTCAGAAAAATACTTTGAGAACAAAAATTGGATGCTTATTTCAGGGACAGCTACTTTGGGAAATATCTTGATTTGCCGGAGGACAACAATGCTCGTTTCTAAATAAAAATAGTATATGAACTTCTCAAGAGCAGTTTATGTATGAAAACAAAGATTAGATGGATGAGGTGTGGATAAATTACTGTGATATGCCTGTTTATTTTGGTTGGAAGGAGTTTGGCATAGTTACTAGACTAAAATGTTATCCTCCTTCTCAAGTTATACCTATTCCAACCCAAAAAAGCACCCCGCACACCCAAAAAAGGCAAAGGCATGTCGTTTGATCGTGATGACCTGGTGTCCATTATTGGTTCAAGTTTCAAAAACAAAAATTTGATAGAAGTGTTGAAAGGTAAAGAACTTTCAAAGAAGCACAAGCAGTCATTGTGCTTGGTTTGGTTTGTACATAATATTCTTTGGGTGAGAGACGTTAACAACAACATAAGCGTTGGTTTAATAAAGCTCTCTGAGGATCTTGAGCTGTTTAACAGCTATTCTTGGTGTTATGGAAGCTTCAAAACAACTATCCAATATTTGTTGACTCCATTAGCGCCAAAGACAGTCAATGTATATGGCTTTCCATGGACTTTCATGGTAAATATTTCTTTCTTTTATTATGATATCATTTATTTTTTTTTACTCAATAATGGTTTTGATTTATTGGCGTTATTTTATAGGCTTGGGCGTTTGAAGCCATTCCTCATTTGAGACAATAAGTGAACTACCAGGAAGAAGTTTCCTATCCAAGAATCTTGAGATGGTTATTGGCCAAAACTGATAAAAATACAAAATTTCTTGATCTCTTCAACCCCCCGAAGGATGCAGTAAGTATAATTATAATTAAATTTTTATTGAATTAATGATTTTTTTGAATGATCTAATCATCATTCTAACATATGTAACGATATATGTCAGATTGTGCATCCGTCGCTAGTTCTGACCAATCGAGAGTTGAAGATGCTATTTTTTCTTACTTTACGGTCTGTGAAAACTTTATCAAACCCTAAGTTCCTTGATAGAATAAAAATAAAATTATTTGGAGCAACAGTCATTACAAGAAAAATAATTTTGGAGGGTGGACTTGTTACTGTTGATGGTCTTAGTGGTGATGGAGCTGTTGGTGGTGGTAGTGCTGCTGTTGTTGGTGCTAATGATGCTTCTCTTACAGTATTTAAAATAAGCCATTATGAGTATGATCATTCTGGTTATACAGATTTTGCCTCTCCCAGCGAATGTTCTGCATGCAAATGTCAAGACTATAGGGCGAAACATGATGTAGTGATTAATGCTATCAATAAATTAACTGCTTTTGTAAAGGAATTGACATCTAAGAGGGGTGTCATTCCATCAAAGAGGATTTTATTTACATCCATTCCATTAGAGATTAAGGCTAAGAGGAGAAGGAAAGTGATTTCCAAGGTATTATCAATCATAATAAAAGCAAAATTGCAACTCTTCTGTCTGTGTGTTGCATTGAGCAATGTACAATGTCCAAAGGAGAGCAGCACGAGTTGAACAAGGTAAATATATATGTCTTCCAAATTCCAAATAGATATATTTCTGTTTCAACAGATGACACATCTGCTGAAAATTATCAAATAAATATATACATATGTTGCAACAGTTGACTAACTTGTTGCACCAGATAAAGTACCTATTGTGACATATGTCTCATCTATCTTAGCAAATCAAACAACTCTTCATACCACTTTTATTTGTACAAATAGATGACCTATCTGCTACAACAGATGACCTAGTTGTTGCAACAGAAAAGTCATATGTTGCAACAGGTGGTTCATCCATTGGAAATTATCATATAGTTCTTCCTCATATAGAAATTTGACCCAACAATTGATTCATTATTGCAACAAAAAATAATCTGTTTAGAATAATTTAAAACAGGAGGAAGGCCTATTTGATTTGCTAGAATAGATGAGTTATTCTTTTCCGTTTTGTTGTATCTAAATGATTAGCATTGACCAATTCTGACTTTCTAGGTGGATGCAAAATCTACTGCTAAATATCATTGACAATATGCTACTCTACTCTTTTTAGGGAAATACGGAGAATAGAAAGCACAAAAACTATACGTAAGCAACAATAAAGATCCATGATGAGCAAAGCCGAATTTCATAGCACTGGATGAAGAACAACTTGTCCATATTGAGTAGATCTTTATAGCTTAAGTCTGTCAAAGTAATAACCTAAGCCCTTCTTCGAAATCCTTGGCATCAATACTTCAATTGTTGATGTATTTGTTAAGATCTGTACCCATAACAATTTTTATTACATTTCATTTATTCGTTGATTTTATTTCAGCTAATTTCTTAAGGCTTCGATTTATTTTATATTTTCTATGAATTTTATTTTTTCCTTAGATTTGAACTTATTAATTGAAATGGAATACTAGATTCAAATATTGCGACTGATAATGTATCTATTGCGACAGATGGTACATCTGTTGAAAAATATCGAACAAATTTGACATATGTTGCAATAGGTAGGTAATCTATTGAAATTTATCAAGAAGGTCTTCCTACTGCTGCAACAGATAGACTTAGATAGAAATACTGACATAATGCAAAAAATGACCAACCTATTGCAACATATAAACTATATGTTAGAATAGGTAGAATATCTGTTACAAAAGATGGAGAATTTGTTGCATTATAAAAATTCAACTTTTATTGGACATAAAAAAATTGCCACTACATGTAAAAAAGTGAAAGTGAATTGAAATAAAAAAGCCAGAACCCATCGATAGTGTTCAATTCAAACACCTAAAATAAAATAGGCATCAAGTAGACAGTGTATATTTTAAACACGTAAAATAAATTAAACACAAATGTGTCAGGTTGGCACTTTTTGCTGACTTGGCGTCTGATTTGGCCCCCAACGGTCATCCCCCCAATGTCTTATATATTCATCTTCTTTCTAAAATTTAACCCTAAATTCCCAAATCTTCTTCTTCGCCATCATCTTTTTTTTTATCTATTCAAATTGTTCAAATTATTTGCATTTGGTCTTTCTTTTCTTCATTTTTTTTTTATTTTTTCCAACTGAGCTTGACAATGTCAAGTGCATCTTCTACTATTTTTTGTGATAATGATTTTTGATATTGTAAGTATGGTCATGAAGCACTATTAAAGACTTCTTGGACTCAACAAAATCTAGGTCGTAGGTTTTTTTACTTGTAAGATTTCAAAAGAAATATTTTTTTATTTAATTAGTTGATTAATTACTAAATTGCAATTATTTGTAATTGTGTTCTTGTTTTTATAGAAATTGGGCGGATGCAATTACTTTGATTGGTATAAAGAGCGACACCCTTCACAAGTAAATCATGTAATCTGGGGTTTATTGAAGAAAGTTAAGGCTTTTGAAGAGAAACAAAATCGAGTAAGAACATACTACATTATTGCCGTTATTACTACTGATTTGGTTGTGTTAGGCACATGAATTTTCAAGCCTAATAGCTGAAATTTCATGGTGGTGTATTTGCTACTGGTTTCGTGTTGTCGAACACATGGATATTCAAGCGTAGTTATTGTAAAATATCAAACCGATTTAGGCATATGTTGTAAAATTTAGGTCATCTATTGGTAATTATCAAACAGGTCTTCCCACTGTTGCAACAGATTAGATTATATTAGATAGAAATAACGTCGGCATAATGCAACAGATGACCAACCTATTGCAACAGATAAACTATCTGCCAAAACAGATAGAATATATTTTACAACAGATTGACAATCTATTGCATTATAAAAAAACTCAACTTTCATTCATCAGAAAAAAATTATTACCACTACATGTACATGTAATTTAAAGTAAAGTGAAGTGTGACTTGAAATAAAAAATTATTAGTTCACAGGCTCTTCTACACACACAGGCTCCAAGCGTCCAGTTAGTACCCCATAAGGCCAGACCTCTTGCAGGTTCACCACAGCATTGTCGCATAGAAAAGTTGTTGGATCGTCCATTTCTGTGCTGGTCAGCAAACATTCGATGTGTGTAAGAGCGTGTGAGTCGCTCGTGTAACCGATATCATTTCTTGGAAGGGTCATGCCCTTGTTTCGACCTTCAAAATCCCATGATTTCTTCATTAACACTTTCTTTGGTAAATGATTTATCAGTTTACTCTCCCTCAACAAAATGGGAAACAGTTTCATCAGTGGCTGCATGAGGAGAAAAAGATCGACATCATCGATGGCAGGTTCGTTGCAGTCATAAACTTTGATATTTTCCTCCCTGAGTAGTATCTCAATAGCCCAATAATTTATTTCATTCATGCTAATGACTAAAATAATCCTCTTTGCTTCAGTCCAGCTCTTGTCGTGTAGATTTGGCCTCTCCCCTCTAACATATTTTATCATTTCTTCTTCCTCCAAGTCCAACGTAGAAACTAAGAAATCAAGTCCTATGCCACAGGATGAATCTTTAGAATTGAGTTAATCGTACTTATCGTTGAGCTTCCTAGAGAGGTCATGGTCCATTATTCTATCGACAACGTCATAAGCTTTCGGGTATGTTAATTGCCTTTTCCTCATGAGGCAGAGAATTTGTCAACATGCTGTGATATAAGAAGACAATTTTTAAATAGATTAGTAATTGTAAAGATGGTCCATCTGTTGCATAGGGCTCTCTGAATCAATAATCCAATGCAACTTATGCAATAGATGGATAGTAAGTTGTAATAGAACCACTACCAGTTGCACCAGAATACCCAGCTGTTGCAACATATTTCACATCTTTTGCGTAGCTTCTTCTTCATGGGGTAGATTAGATTAGAAGGCTATGTTAGGAAAAGTAAAATTGCCTTATCCTCGTACCACATACGCAAATCTATCATAGTCTAGAAGTCTTAGGGGGGAAAAAAGATGCCTGGGGTAATCTGGTGCGCCAGGCTTGGCATTCTTGGTCTGTTTCAGATCCCTCTTCTCTTTGGTTCCAAGTTCTGTATATATGTCCACCTTCTTGAATCGACCTGAACTTTAACAACTTTTTGAGAGGGAGGAGTCGCAATTATTTTTAATTTTCGACAAGAGAGTACGTCGGTTATTGCTCTTTTCTTCCTCTTAACCAACACACCTGGAGTGTATGGCTCCCTCACCTTCTTGGATGGTATGACACCTCTCTTAGATTTGAATTGCTCAACATATTTAGAGATAGGCTCTACTTTTTCAAAGATTTTATCCTGGTTATCCTTGCACTCTTCGTATTCACAACAAGAATACGAGGGTGAAGAGGGACCTGTGTAATGGTGAAAAGGGGTGTTTAAAAACATATTTATTTTTTCTTGAGCATCAACATGCTCATCACTAGGGTTTTCTCGAGTTCTTTCTATGATTTTACCATCAAAACTCAAAATTATAAACCCATTCTCGAAGATAATACAACTAAATTTTTTTTTCATCATTAAAAAGCTCTAATTTTTTAGAAAAAATAATAAATATAGAGCTCTTCTCGAACTCTGTTACCTACAAAGACAGAGAAAACAACTGATACAAGCAAGAATGAAGTCGAAAATAACACCTATGTGGTCAAAAATGAGAAGAAAATTGATCTGTTGTAAAGGGTAGAACAATTTGTTAAGTAGTTGTAGTTGTTGTCTGTACTGTATAACTGAATGAGAAAGAGAAAAGAGTGAGAACTCGAGATTTGAAATTATGAAACATTTTTCTTGCAAATGGATGATTTGTATGGGTTGATTTGTATTTTGGAAAAGAATGACAAGTTTTGAAAATGTTAATTTGGTCCAAATTGATCTTAATTATATTTTAAAATTATAAAAGATATGATTTCTAACCCTATCATCATGTAATTGTCAAAAGACTCAATTGAAGTTGTAGTTAATCCTATGACATAACTCACCCACCCCTGGTCCTAGATTAATCAATTTAGGAATATGAACTTAATTGAAATTGTATAAAAATAAATGTTCAACCTGTTGTATCAGATACTTATCTATTGTAAATTATCAAATAGATTAAGTAATCTGTTGCGACAGATTACCCATCTGCTGTAAATTATCAAATAGGGGATGCCATTTATTATGGTTAACCCTACGAGAACTCACCCCTGGTCCTAGATTAATCAATTAAGGTATTAGTCTAACATATGAGGTAGTAAGAATTGGTTCAGATCAGAGTAATCGATTGAAGACTCTGGTCGAGAGGAACGCAATACCATCTCATCATTCAATTACCAAAAGACTCAATTGAAGTTGTAGTTGACCCTATGAGAACTCACCCCTGGTCCTAGATTAATCAATTAAGGTATTAGTCTAAAATATGAGGTAGTAAGAATTGGTTCAGCTCAGAGTGATCGATCGAAAACTCTGGTTGAGAATTATGCAATACCGTCTCATTATTCAATTGCCAAAAGACTCAATTGAAGTTGTAGTTGACCCTATGAAAACTCACCACTGGGCCTAGATTAATCAATTAAGATATTAGTCTAACATATGAGGTAGTAAGAATTAGTTTATCTTAGAGTGATCGATTGACAACTCTGGTTGGGAGGAATGTAATACCATCTCATTATTTAATTTCTAAAAGACTCAATTGAAGTTGTAGTTAAACCTATGATAACTTACCCCTGGGCCTAGATTAATTAATTAAGATATTAGTCTAACATATGAGGTAGTAAGAATCGGTTCATCTTAGAGTGATCAATCGACGACTCTGGTGGGGAGAAATACATTACCGTCTCATCATTCAATTACCAAAAGACTTAATTAAAGTTGTAGTTGACACTATGATAACTCACCCCTGGTCCTAGATTAATCAATTAAGGTATTAGTCTAACATATGAGGTAGTAAGAATCAGTTCAGCTCAGAGTAATCGATTGATGACTCTGGTCGGGAGGAACACAATACCATCTCATTATTCAATTGCCAAAAGACTCAATTAAAGTTGTAGTTGACCCTATAAGAAATCATCCCTGGTCCTAGATTAATTAATTAAGGTATTATTCTAACATATGAGGTAGTAAGAATTAGTTCAGCTTAGAGTGATCTATTGATGACTCTAGTTGGGAGGAACGCAATACTGTCTCATCATTCAATTACCAAAAGACTTAATTAAAGTTGTAGTTGACACTATGATAACTCACCCCTGGTCCTAGATTAATCAATTAAGGTATTAGTCTAACATATGAGGCAGTAAGAATCGGTTCAACTCAGAGTGATCGATTGACGACTCTGGTCGAGTGGAACGCAATACCGTCTCATTATTCAATTGCCAAAAGACTCAATTAAAGTTGTAGTTGACCCTATGAGAACTCACCCCTGGTCCTAGATTAATAAATTAAGGTATTAGTCTAACATATGAGGTAGTAAGAATTGGTTCATCTCAGAGTGATCGATCGCCGACTCAGGACGGGAGAAATGCAATACCATCTCATTATTCAATTTCCAAAAGACTCAATTGAAGTTATAGTTGACCCTATGAGAACTCACCCCTGGTCCTAGATTAATCAATTAATGTATTACTCTAACATATGAAATCAATTGAAATTGTATCAAAACAAATGTTCAATCTGTTGCAACAGATGTCTTTTTTATTGGATTTAATCAAACACATTAAGTCATCCGTTGCAATATATTATGCATCTGTTGTGATGGATGACCGATCTTTGGAAATTTTCAAACAGAAATTGTTATCTATTGCACTTAGATGTTTTAAGACCTTTTTTTTCTAAAGCAATTTAGGTATTTCCTGTCCGAGATAAAAAAAGTTAAAATACTAAGGTGGTAAAAAATATTACTTGGATGACTCAAAAATCTCCTGAGTGAGTAATGTTATCTGGTCTTTTCAATGTCACTGTCCGTTCGTGCCTCTCAAAAGTCAAAATTTATTAATGAATATTTAAAACCCATATCTAGAAGAATACTCTATCGTTTATCCATAACATAAGTAAGACTCAAGACAACTCAACTCATCTATCACTTTTTCTTTTTTATTCTCAATTCTCTTTCTTTTCTTTTTGCCTATTTTTCTCTCTTCTTTCAGATGAGGATCCTTTCGGAGTTCAACTAATCAATATCTTTTCTCAACTGAACTGGATGTTCTGATCCATTTAATTTTTTTACATTATAGTTATGGTTCACTATTGCTCTTTCCACCTTGTCTTCTTCTTTATATGTTATTTAAATTAGATACTTATATCTGCTGCTATTGATGACTTACCCATTACCAATTTCCTATTTATTAAGAAAATTAAAGGAAAGGTAACTTTTAAGTCTTGAATGAACGAACCATTGTTTTTATATCTGTTGTAAAATTTCTCATCAGTTGAACAGATGGGTAATCTGTTGCATCAGATTGGTCATCTATTAATTCACTCAATTTTGTGTTACCCTTTTGTACATATGGAGTAACTGTTAAATGAAATCAAACCAGTAGTAAGGATGGTTTGATTTATTCTAACAGATGGCCCATCTGTTGTAATGTGTCATCCATCTGTTGTAATAGATGCCTCATCGGTTGAGCAGATGGGTAATATGTTTCATAAGGTTGTTCATCTGTTGATTCACTTAATTTTGTATTACCCTTTTGTAATTTTTTTTCTTCTTCCTTTGTTTGACATCAAATGTATTTCTCTTATTTTTAGATAAAAGAAAGTGTAACTGGATCCATTTTTGCCTGGCCAGCAATAAAGGATAGAGTAAAGATGGGTTCAGAGGAATAAGCTGCTTGTAGATGGAACCACTTCATATGTGAGAGGTATGTATTACTAATCAACCTATCGTGAAAAGACACATCCAGTATAATGATTTTGTGAATGTTTGTTCTTTACATATTAGGCATTAATTCTTCAAACAAGATCCTGCATTGTACAGTTTAGTTTGATAGGTGTGAACTAATAAGGCTGAAGGGTTCTAAGATAGTGGTGTTGATACCCTGTAATAATTTAATGACCATTTATTCTTATGTTTTTATGTCATGTTTGGGGAAGGGTTCAAGTTTTTGGCGGCAGTATAAATATCGAATAGTGATTGGACCGGTTTTAATGGCTCAATGAACTTCTTAAAAGGCCTCCAAAGCCTCGCACTATAGTAAATACTAATGGAACTAATAGAAATTCCCCTGGTCCAAATTTAGATGGATGGGTTGCTGGAGAAGACTATTATACAATAGTAGGTACTTGGATGAATACCTATGCGAGAAGGGAGAGGTTGAGAAGGCCATATATCATCTCAGACCTTATTTAAGAGGACACACAGGGTAGGAAGGAAAGTGCAACAAAATTGACTGATGAAATTGACATGAAAAATGAAAAAAATTGGATGAGCCTTTAATGTGAAAACGTATCCAAAAATGAAAATCCATTAGTCATTGAATTAAAAGAAGAATGGTCAAGAGGCTTGAAGCTGGTCACTTTGCTAGAGACTGTAACTAGCGAGCGTGGCCTCAATGAAGACCCACAAAATAGAGGACCAGAACTTTCAGGAAGCATCTTCGCGAGCACGGAAGGTGGTAAGATTATCGATCAGAATTGAAACCTAAACCAACTACTCCAGAATTAAAAATACGGGATCAAGACAAGGTGGCAATTTCTCAAGTTAAACTTGCATCCCATGCCTCCTGCTTATGGATCTGTTCAGGTCAAAGGCAGTAGAAACAATAAGACATGGGATTTCTGCCCAACTTCAGACCTTTTTGTTTGCTGCCATCGACCTGATCATAGCCACAAATAGAAGGAATGGCATGCAAGTTTAACTTGAGAAATTTCCACCTTGGCTTGATCCTGTATTTTTAATTTAAGAGTAGTTGGTTCAGGTTTCAATTCTGACTGACAATTATATCAATTTCCTATGCTCGCGAAACTTCTTCCTTAGAGTTCTGGTCCTGCACTTTGTGAGAATCTTCATTAAGGCCACGCTCACTAGTTGCTTTCTCTAGCAAAAGTGTCTAGCTCCAGTCCTATTGACCATTCTTTTTTTAAACGACTGACGTATTTTTATATTTTGATACAATTCCACATTTGAAGCTTATCCAGTTTTTCATTTCTCATCTCAATTTCATTGGCCAGATTCGCTAGAATTTCCTTGGTTGCTCCCCTGTGTTTCCTCTTAAATAAGGTTTGAGATGATATATGACCTTCTCTACCTCCCTCTCCCTGCACAGGTATTCTTCCAAGCACTTTCTGCTGTATAAAAGTCTTCTCCAGCAATCCATCCATATAAATTTGGAATAGGGGAATTTCTATTGGTTCCATCATTGTTTTCTGCAGTGCGAGGCTTTGGAGGCCTTTCAAGAAGTCTATTGCACCATTAAAACTGATCAAATCACTATTGGCTATTTACACTATTGCCAAAAACTTGAACCCTTCCCCAAACTTGACACAAAAATATGAGCATAGACCGTCATTAAATTGTAACAGGGTATCGACATGACCATCTTGGAACCCTTCGGCCTTATTAGTTCACACCTATCAAACTAAACTGTATAATACAAGAACTTGTTTGAAGGATCAGTGTCTAATCGGTAAAAAACTACATTCAAAAAATCATTGCACTTTATGTGTGTCTGTCGCGGTAGACTAATCAATTATACATAACTCCCACGTATGAAAGTTGATCCATTTGACGCACCTTATTCTTCCTAGCTCATCAAAGACACTATAGTGTTGTTCATTCATCTGTACGCATGTGATAACTATTGAAAAAGAGCTGTAAGGAGTCGTGAATTTTTTATCTTAACACATTTAAAGTAGTTGATGAATTAAAATCTTAATCTATTGCAACTGATGAATCAGCTGTTAGAAGAAATCAAAACATCTCCTCCAACATATGGTCTATCTGTTACAACAGATAATCCATATGTTGCAATATATTATAAATCTGTTGCGACAGACCAGACATAGTTTATTCATCTACACGCATGTGATGACTCTTAAAAAAAGAGGTGAAGAGTCATGACTTTTTATGTTACACATTCAAAACAGCTGATGAATTGAATTCTCTATTTGTTGCAACTGATGAATCAGCTGTTAGAAGAAATCAAAACATCTCCAACATATAATTATTTGATGCAACAGATAATCTATATGTTACAACAGATGCTAAATCTGTTACAACAGACCAAATAGGGTTTATTCATCTACACGCATGTGATGACTATTAAAAAAGAGATAATGGTGACTTTTTATCTAACACATTCAAAACAGCTAATGAATCGAATTCTCTATCTGTTGCAACTGATGAATCAACTATTAGAAGAAATCAAAACATTCCAAACACAAGGTCCATCTGTCGCAACAGATAATTTATACGTTGCAACAGATGGTAAATCTATTGTAGCAGATGGATGATCTGTTGCAACAACTCAATAATAATGGCTGTTGTCAAGTCTCAAAACTATTTTGAAAAGGTGAGAAGTATTAATGTAAACAAAAAAATTGTGACTTTTCACAAAAAATGAAATGCCACCAGTTTAAATGTAATTAATACAAAGGATCTTAACAGACGTGCCTTTTGTCCTTACATATCCAAATTTAATCCTCTATAAATAGGTCCCTCTTTAATTTTCATTCTGCTAAACTTTATTTATTTGTTGCATTTTTTCTTTTCGTGTGACATCTTTAACAACTTCTCTTCAAAGAGCATATTCCTTTATCGTTGAGGTAAGTTTTTTTCTAGTGTAGATCTACCAGTTCAGTTTGTAGTATACGTTGTATTACATTTGGACTCCTTTCTTTACATTTGTCAATTTATGCGTATTCTAGATATGACTGATCCTATTTTGGACATTGCTATTCTGCGAGACATAGTGGGGTAACTTCAAAGGTAGGTTAATGAACTGCAGAGGAAGTTGGTCATCGTGAGAGCGACGATGTTCAGAGAGATACAGAGGCTGATAAGGGCCCTGTTGCTGCGAGTTGATTGGCCAGCTGTCATTAATGATGATAATAATAATAATAATTAGAATGTGTTTTTTATTTTAGCGTATGTATTTTAATTTTTCTATATCGGATCTATTCCTAATGTATTTTATTTTTCGTTTAATGAAAATTTTATTTTTAGTCTACTTTGGCTTTTTAATTATTATTCAATTTTCATTCTATCTATTTCTTCTTCTAAATATTTTACTTGTTAACATGTCGACGGTTGGAGGTAAGGGTCAATTTTAAATCCAGTAGCAATAACAATTTTGGCTTTTAAGTTCTTTCAATAGATGGACCATGTGTTGGAATAAATTGGTCATCAGTTGGGTTTCTGTTAATAAATTATCCATCTATTGAGACAGATTTATCATAAGTTAGAGGAAAATATTCCAGTTTTATGGAACTGTGTTGTGTTCTTCCAGCTAATGTCTATCTGTTGCCACAGATGGGTAATCTGTTGAAAACACTTGAGGTCTGCTGTATTGCTTAGTTTATGTTTTGCCACTTTTTATTGATGCACAAGTTATTAAAAAAGATATCTTATATATATATAATATATGATAACATTACATTCACAACAATGATTTAAATATATAAAAGTGCACCACAAACAACAACACAAGTTTTTGCAATTACAACGATCATGACAGATTACGACCCGGACATGTAGTTCTTTTATGGCCAGTGCGCTTACATACGCAACACTTATTTCTTCGTGATGAAAATAATTCTACAACTCCATGCCTCCTCTTATATGGCTTTCTTCCCAATTTGATAGTGCTTGGGTAAATATGTGAAGGAGGTATTAATCTCTCCATAAGCTCTGCAGGAACAACCCAAGATTCTTCAGGAGGCACCGGAGTAATATGCCCACTATATGCCATTTCATATTTTTTCACCGAATAATGTTGAGAGGAGTGCTCGTAAACTTCAACTCCATATTTATGAACATATTGAGCTCGAAGTGCTTCCATAGCATGTGGACAAGGTATTTTGTCCAAATCAAAAACTCTGCAAGTACAAGATTTTGTTTGAAGATCGACCGTGGCAACATCACCATAACCAGTTATACTGAATTTGTAATTTTCTATTTTATGAGATAATAACCTATTCTCCAAACTGACGTTCGTTGATATTATTTTTTTGATTCTGAGAACAAATTGTATTTTTTTGGGCACTTGAACTGTACAGGCCTTTTGTTAAAATAATTGCCATACTTCTGGATTTATTTTTAAACATAGCCTTGATGGAAAATTCCCTTTCATCCTGAATTCACTGATTTAGCTATGTTTGATGTAATAATATTGTACCTATACAAAAGAATCACTTAGTATGACATCATAATATTGTAACTCAAATAATACATTAAATCAATAAGAATGTACCTGTTTGTCGGACAGAATGCCTGATTCCATCTCTCAAAACTGACACGTATAAGAAATTTTGCTATCTTAGAATTCACATCCGTTATTTGATTGAAATGGTCTAAAAACTCCTCTCTACTATATGCTTTATCTGCTCTATAAAAAAACTCACGACCCTTTCATTGTGATAGTTTGTTCGAATGTTCTCACAGATGCCTAATGAAACAACCAAAGTAAGCTGAGGTGAAGAAACATGAACCCATCTTTGGAATACTTGGATGCCTATCCGATACAAAACACAACTCTTCGGTATCTTCGACGTAGCTTTGCAGTTGTTTTGAAAAAAATCCATAAGAGGCATCACATTCCTTGTCCGATACACAAAAAGTGACAGGAATGATGTGATTATCTGCATCCTGCACCACCGCCGCTAGCAGAACTCCATTATACCTGCTCCTCAAGGATGTACCGTTGATGGCTATTCCTTTTCTCAAATGTCAAAAACCTTGAATCAAAGCACCATAGGATACAAAAAAAGTACTTGAATCTTCCGTTTTCATCAAGATACAATGCCGTCTTACTTTTGGGATTTGTGGACTCAATCATGTAATGGTAGACATCTAGGACTGTATACCCATGCTCGAGTGTCCCCCTAACCAAGTTCTTGGCAATCCCCATGGCCGTATATATCTTCCAATAACTGACCAAGACACCTAATTTCGTAAAGATTTGATTGGCCATAACCCTTGTTGAAGGGCCTTTGCCATTGGGGAAACTACTCCTGAAATATTCACCGAGGACCTTTGCTGTGGCATGAGGATTTTGGTGCGAGTGCTCTGAACCACATGTGTGATACTTTTCATATTTATGAATGATGAATCTGTTAGAACTTCCACTCTCACGCAGCACTTGCAATTTGAATTAGCATATTTGAAGCAAAAGACACTGCTCGAATTAATCATCTTCTTTATTATGAAATATTTTTTCAAGCAAGAAATAAACAAAGTGGTAAATAGTTCATTCTTGTCCCTGAATGCCATTCTAATAAAAATAATCGGTCCCATCATCTTGATGATTTCCAGACTATGTCGATTGTCAAGAATTGCACATCGTATTAGTTACATCAATGGGCATAGGTGTTTTCTCATCATCTGGAATATTCATGTCTAAATCATCCAACCTATCATCAAAGATGTCTTCTTATTGTTGTTCTTCTACGTTATGGTTCTCATTCTCTCTCATCTTTTCAACCACGTACACCCTTAACACCCGCCTGGATGAATTACCAAGATAAGCACAGAACCAAACCTGATCGGTTATCTTGAAAGACAATACCCTCTAATTTTCAAAGGAGCTGTGCTTATAGCTAATGGAGAGTTCTTCCAATTGACAATTCAGTCTCTAATAACTGATGATTAAGTTCACAAAATCATCATACGAAAAATCACTTTGGACTGTCATAGCTATCGTGTCAACCATTTTACCCTCGTTCCAATGCCATTCATATCTATTGCTCTTCTCGATATATTGACCATGACAACCCTTATTGTTATTGATCCCTTTATTAGTGGTACCTAAATAAAGTTAATAGTAATTTCATAGTGCCGTAAATGAATCCCAACAGATGTGTAATCAGTCACAATAGATTACTTATCTGTTGGGATTCATGTTACACTCTTGAAGCGGATTTTAACAGACGAGTCATCTATTGTAATAGGTGAATCATATGTTGCAACAGACTATATATCTATTAGGATTGATGTTACAGTACAGAGGCACCTTTGAAGTTGCTTTCAATAGATGAGTGATATGTTCCAACAAATAATTAACCTATTGCGATAGATGACTTACCTATTGCAACAGACGATGATCTGTTGGAATCAAGGTTAGGTTCTATCATAATAGGTTACTAATATGTGATAACAGATATTTACCATCTGTTGGAATTGAGTTCGGGTTCTGTTGCAACAGGTTAATAATCTGTTGCAACAGATATTTACCTTGTTGCAACAGATAACACGTCTATTAGAATTGAGTTCAGGTTTTGTTATAACAGGTTTATAATCTGTTGCAATAGATATTTATCACATTGCATTAGATAATTAATCTATTTAAACAGATAAATAATTTATTGCAACAGATGATACATCTATTCAATTCATGTTACGACCTAGAGAACCATAAGTATGAATCTAACATATCAGTCTTCCATTAAAACAAATGTCTCATCTGTCGCAACAGATGATTTATCTTTTTAAACAGATGACTCTTATGTTGGATTCATAATTGGGTTCTATCCATTGTTGGAAAAACAACATAATAGTAGTTACCTAGATGAAAATTCAACTAAAATCATAATTTGACTTACCAAAGTCTCCTATGAAGTAATGCCAAAGTGGAAAGTAATGTACGAAACAAGATTTGACCTAAGAAATTGGTCAAATAGCAACAATAGCGGTAAAACAACAACAACAACGATAATGGTCAACAAGGACTTCATGAAAATGGAAATGAAGTAAAATATGATGATAATGAAGCAGAAGATGAAGAATAAAGCAGCAGAAATAATGAACAACAAAAATCACTAAGAGAAAAAACAATAATGGATGAGAAGAGAGAGAAAGGTGCCTTTTTTCCCTTTGTTTTCTGTTATATTAGGTAAATATTTGGATCAAAGTATAAATTTAAAAACTCCTAGGATATTCTCAAACTTATCAAACTTTCTTAATCTATAATAAATTAATTATAACCTCCACTTAATAATTAAGACTTGTGTCACCTAGACCTCATTATAAAACTATTTTGTCACCTGCATCCCAAAAACCCCAGTTACATGTGTCATGCATTGTTGTTGTCTACGAGAAAAATAAAACCTGTTACACAATAATCCATCACAATTTCATCCCAAATTTGCCTTTGTGACCTATTTATTGTAGATTCTAGACAGGCCGACGCAATAAAATTGGTGGCCAAAAATCAAGAGTAAAATACAGAAATGACCTCTATACTTTGTGACTTTATTTCTGGTCTCACATAATAAATGTTCTACAAAGCTAGCCTTTTTTTTTCGTATAAAATAAATATATATTTGTCCCTTTATACCTAATAATAATAATAATAATAATAATAATAATAATAATAATAAGAACAACAACAATAATAATAATAATAATAATAATGATGATGATAATGATGATGCTGATGCTGATGCTGATGCTGATGATATATTAAAAGTGTGATGATCTTTAGAAAGTGATTTGAACCTTTTGCCCTTCATTAAAAATCTTTGCAATAGACAAAATAATCATTATTTTATCTCAAATTATTTTCAATTATAATAAAATAAGATTCATAAAATATATGATAAGAAAAAACTATGTGGTAAGAGGTATTAAGAGAACTAATATCTATAGTATTTTTTTTTAAAATATAAAACATCTAAAAGATATGAAAAAATAATTAGAAAAAAAATGGTTGATTTCTTTTAGTATTTGGATAATCTTATGATATATATCAATTATAGTGAATGTCTATCAAGATCTATTTGATGTCTATCAGGATTTGATGTATCTGTCTTTTAGTGTGAAACTAGGAGCAAATTTTTCCTATAAATAAAAGGGCTTCCTTCATTGTAAATCATCCGTTAAGAGAAGAAATAAGAAATACTCTCTCTATTCTCTCTACTCTTCTTATTTATTATTTATTATTTTATAACACGTTATCAGCATGAGACTCTACCGTCTCAAATTTGAAGGCTAAGGCTAAGGTATTATTATTTTTCTTCTTTCTTTTTTTATGGCTAACAATCTTACGAAGTGTGAGTTCATTGCACTTCAAAGTTCGGGCAAGAACTATATTTCATGGGTGTTGGATGCTGAAATCCACCTAGATGCTATGGGTCTTGGAGATGCCATAAAGAATAAAAAATCAATATCTAGTAAAAATCATGCTAAGGCTATGATTTTCTTGCATTATCATCTTGACGAAGTTCTGAAAATTGAATACCTTACTACTAAGGATCCACTCGTATTGTGGAATAGCCTAAAAAATAGTTTGACCACTTAAAGATGGCCATCCTCTCGAAAGCATGAGACTCTACCTTACAACTATGATTTTCAAGACTATAAGTCTGTTTATGAGTACAATACTGCCATGTTCAGAATTTCTTCTCAATTGAAACTATGTGGAGAAACGGTCAATGATAATGATATGATGGAAAAGACGCTCTCCACTTTTCATGCCTCAAATATTCTATTACAGCAACAATATCGAGAAAAAGATTTCAAAAAGTATACTGAATTGAGTTCTCATCTTCTTGTGGCTAAACAAAATAATGATTTGTTGATGAAAAAATATGAGAACTGACCAAATGGATCTGTACCATTTCCTGAAGTGAATGATGTGCACGCTCACCATGCTAGGCATGGAAAATGTCGTCGCCCTGGTCTTGGACGTGGTCATGATGACCAAGAAAGAAACCCTATTTCGGGTGTTAATCATTCATCGAATAAAAAGGAAAAAGATGAGAAACGTGAAACAATTACTTGTTTCTGATATGGTGGAAAATGATATTATTCACGTGACTGTTGTGCTCTCAAGCACTTAGTTGATCTTTATCAAGCATCACTAAAGAAGAAAGAGAGAAATCCCGAGGCTAACTTCTCTCCGAAAATAATGTTGATATCACAAGCTTAGATGTAGTAGACTTCTTTGAGCACCCTGAAGGAAAGATTGCACTTGATTGGTGATGGTTCAGTAAACATGGAAGAGTGAATAGTTTTTAATTTATTTATTTTTTTTGCTAAGAGTTAGACAAAATCAGTAAAAGTGGTTATTTGCATGAATATTAGTTTTTGATTAGTTTAATTATATTATTATTTTTTATTATTTAATTGAATTGAATTTCAATTTTACCATTATTTATTGAAGAAAAAAAATGGTTCAATCAACATTCATCTTCAAAGACGCCTAAAAACAACAATGGTATTAATATTAGTTATTGTGTTATAAATGTATTTACATTATAGTGAATGTCTATCAAGATCTACTTTGATATCTATTAGGATTTGAAGCATCTATCTTTTACTCAGACTAGGAGTAAATTTTCCCTATAAATAGAGGGATTTTGTTCATTGTATTGACAATCTTATGATCTCTCATCCATCATGAGAAAAAAAGAAGTCTCCCTCTTATCTCTCTATTTATTCTTCTTATTTTTCTTTATATTTTATAACACGTTATCAGCACGAGACTCTGCCAAATAAGGTGAGATTATAAATCTAAAGGTCAAGGTTAGTAATTCCTTATGTTATTTGTATTTTTCTATTAATGATCTAATTATTTTTGGATTTGAGAAAAAATAATTGGTTTGGAACCATTTATATTTTAAATTTATTTCTCAAGAACAATATTATCAAAAAGGATGATAATATGTTGGGTTCAAGTTCCATCGATTCATGCCTAATACGTCTTTGTATGGATCAAATATTGAGCTTGAATCTCAATACACCATATTGATGATATTGTGATGGCTAAGGCAAAAAAATGGGTGTTTGATGAAAAGTTTGAAATTCGACCCATTGAATATGCTCCATTCCATAAAGTGAATGTGGTAGCAATATATAATAAGTCTGAAATATGACAACTTACTTCATTCTTAAGGTGTATGTGGTAGCAGTGCATAATATGTCTGAAAGAAGGTAAGTAATTAAATGCACAAATATACGCGTAGAGGGACATTATGATAATGATCATCAAAAGTGATGATATTTTCACATGCTTATATGAATATAAGATATGCTAGAGAAAAATTCTCTACATTATATGTATGCCTCGATTTGCTTCTGAAGTAGCAAAATCTTGAAAGAGGTTATAAGCTATCATAATTTGATAGGCTTAAGGCACGATTATATTCCATTCTTGGGGAATGAGAAACTTATTAATGAAAACGTACACTTGATTGTGATTGTATCACAACTCACCTCCGAAAGAGGTTGAATAATTTTGAAATCTACTTCTAAAGTAGTAAATCTGAAATTTATTCATGTAATAGTAAATCTGAAATTTACTAAAGAAAAAATACATGTCATGGTAAACTTGGAGTTTACTAGAATAAAAGTTCATAAGTTGATATGAACGATTGTGGCATCTCGAAGATGTGCATGTATTGAAGAACTAGAAGATTCTTCAAGAATTATTTATGTCGTTTGTTCTAATGACAAGTTGGTTGGACCAACTAATATTGGGATTGAATCCCTTTAAATCTGAAAATTATAAAAGGTGAATAAGGGCCCGTTCACCTATCATGTGATATGTTAAAAAGATGCATCCATAAGATGATCACATGTACATTCATGGTCAACCTACGTTTGACATTCATAAATTTACTTGTTGAATATAAATTGAGCATAATTTTTAGATTGTGTAATCAAGATAATTCATCTTGATGATGATGGTTTAGCATTGAATGTCTTCGATAAATATCTAAACCATTGTTAATGAGAACAAAACTTAATGTATTGGTCTGAAATATGATATATTGCAATAGCATTTGTATGCATTAGACCAATAAATTATGATTATTTTTTCCCTCTTAATTGGTTCAAGGTCGGAAATCAATTATTCCATCTAATAATTTTGATGTGCGGTATACGATTAATGAATATACCATAATGTACAACGATGGATTTCTCAAAGAAGTAGAGGATGTATGTTAGTTTTCCTAACATAAGAGGGAGATTATAAGTGCTATGAAATATGTTAGGAATTATCACCATATCCTCATCGAAAAGATAATTCAAGTCAAATGCTGAAAGCATCTCATATTAAGCGCAAGTGCTCTTATTTTGTGTTCCTAAAAGACAAAGTCTATTCATGAGTGAAGCATGGTAGACTGCTCAGTTCCAAATAAAATAGTCCTTGAAAAATAAGGAGCAAATAATCATAATAAGAAGGCAATGAGCTCTTGAAGAGCCTACGACATACCACTTCATGAAACCTTATGAGAGGTTCATGTACCTGAAAATAATGAAGTAATGAGACCTCAAATGTTATGTCGCATTGTGAACCGATACAAAATGATATATCATCAATATCTTTGACACAATATTGATGCAATATTGTGAAAGATTATGAGGATCTGAATTCTACGTTAATTTAAGCATGCTGAAGTAGAAACATTTATCAAGTGACATGAATGGATGCATCTTGGTAAGTGAAAACTTATTTGATTTGCATTCCAGACACTTGAAGATGTCACAAATAAAATGTTGAATATTGTCACTTTGACAAAATTTGTATGAAAACTTCTTTAAGGATTCAAAATATAAAAGTTTCTGGGAAACTTATTGATAATTGTTATGTTGTATAAGCTTATAGCTTGAAAATTATTGAAACTCTTGGAGAGTTTTCAAAAGCAATAAGAATATTTGCTGAAATGAGAAATATACCAATTTGGAATGGTTATGAAGTACCATATCTTAGTACAATTGGTGCACTCATGTATCTTGTAAAAACCTACAAGACCCAATATAGCCTTTCACTCAATTTGTTAGCAAGGTATATTTATACTCCTACTAGGAGACATTGAAATGGGATAAGATGCATGAGTTTATTTTATTCTAAATACTGCAGTCTCGATCTTACTGGTCATGCTGATGTTGAGTACTCATCTAACCCGCATAAATCTTGGTCTCAAACATACAATGTGTTCACATGTGGGGATACTACGATATCTTGGAGATATACAAAGTAGTCTATCGTAGCCACTTCATCGAATCATGCTGAGATAATAGCTATTCATGAAGCAAGTCAAGAATGTGTATGGTTGATGTCTATGACACATCTCATTCGAGAAAAATGTGGTGTGAAATATGAAAATCTACCCATAATTTTATACAGAGATAATTCAGCATACATAGCACATCTTAAGGGAGAATTCATAAATGGAGATAGAACGAAACACATTCTGCCAAAACTTTTCTACATAAATTAGCTACAAAAGAATGATAATATTAACGTGCAACAGATTCATTCAACTGACAATGTGACTGATCTATTCACCAAGCCTTCTCCAATTACAACTTTTAAGAACATGGTGCACAAGATTGGGATGCAAAGGTTCAAGGATGTTCTCATTAGGGGGAGTTAATACGCGTTGTACTCTTTTTTCCTTACGAGGTTTTGTCCCACTGGGTTTTCCTTGTAAGGTTTTTAGTGAGGCAGTCGAAATGTGTATTATTAGAGATGTGTACTCTTTTTTCTTTACTAGATTTTTTTCCTACTGGGTTTTTTCTAGTAAGGTTTTAACGAGGCACATTATCTACCAATTAGACATTCAAGGGGGAGTGTTATAAATGTATTTACATTATATTGAATGTCTATCAAGATCTACTTTGATATTTATTAGGATTTGAAGCATCCGTCTTTTACTCAGACTAGGAGTAAATTTCCCCTTTAAATAGAGGGATTTTGTTCATTGTATTGACAATCTTACGATCTCTCATCCATCAAGAGAAATAAAGAAGTCTCCCTCTTCTCTCCCTATTTATTCTTCTTGTTTTTTCTTTATATTTCATAACATATTGTATTTTAATGGAATTCGTTGTTTCTGTTTTGCTACTTTAATTATATTGATTTCAATAAAGCAAAGAAACTGCAGTGGTATATATATTTTGTCATTATTCTAATAGAATATATTTTGCCATTATTCTAATGAAACTCACGTCCGAGTAGGTAAAATCAAGATAGCGTCTGGCCATGCATTTACGTAACTAATTGTAATAAAATAAAATATTTTTAAGTGCAGTAGTGACCCATGCATTTTTACATATAATATTATTATATTCTTATGTAAGTAATTGCTTAAATAAAAGATAATTAATCATTTATTAATGATTTTCGCTTATGATATATTTTATGTATATTTTTTATTTTGAAGATATGGATAATTTTCAAAGTAAGCTGTCCAATTATGAAGATGTTTGTTTGATTGATTCTGGCACTACACATACGATATTCAAAGCTGAGAAATTTTTCTCTCATCTAAATATGGACAAGATTAATATTACTTCAATTTCTGGTAGTGCTAATTTGATTGAAGGCTTCGGAAAAGACATTATAATCTTTTCCAAGGGAAATAAACTCATCATAAATAATGCTATGTTCTCTCCCAAGTCTCGGAGAAACTCGATGAGTTTTAAATATATCCGTGAAAATGGTTATCATATCAAGGCAATTGATGAGATAAATCTTGAATATCTTGGTATCACCAAGAATGTCTCTGGCCAGACATGTGTTATAGAAAAGTTTTCTTCTTTATCTTCTGGCCTGTGTTGGACAAATATTTGTGCAATTGAGGCACATTATATAGTAAACCAGAAGTTTACTAATTTCAATATTTTCGTACTTTGGCATGATCGTCTGGGACATCCTGGATTTATAATGATGAGACGAATCATAGAAAATTCAAATGGCATCCATTAGAGAACTTGAAGGTTTTTTTGAATGGTGAACATTCATGCAATGCTTGTTATCAAGACAAGTTGATTGTGAGGCCATCGCCAACAAAAATTGGGATTGAATCCCCCGTGTTCTTGGACTGCATACATGGGGATATTTATGGACCCATTCACCCACCTAGTGGGTCGTTTAGATACATCATGGTCCTAATAGATGCTTCTTCTAGATGGTCTCATATGTGCATTTTTTCATCTCGTAACTTGGCATTTGCAAAATTATTGGCACAAATAATATGATTACTGGTACAGTTTTCCGATAATCAAATTAAGTCTATTCGTTTTGATAATGCTGCAAAATTTTCATCCCAAGCATTTAATGACTATTGCTTATCGATTGGGATAAGAGTGGAACATTATGTACCCCATGTTCACACTCAAAATGGACTTGCTGAGTCATTAATTAAATGTCAGCAATTGATAGCAAGACCATTGCTTATGAAAACTAAGTTGCCCACTTCTGTTTGGGGTCATGCAATTTTGTATGCTGCAACACTTTTCATCTTAGACTGATAAATTATCATAAATTTTCTCCATTGCTATTGGTTTTTGGTCAAGAGCCTAATATATCTCATTTGAGAATTTTTGAGTGCGGTGTTTATGTGCCTATAGCACCACCAAACTGCACGAAGATGGGCCCCCAAAGAAGGTTAGAAATTTATGTTCAGTTTGAATCACCCTCCATTATTTGCTATCTTAAACTATTAACGGGAGATATGTTCACTACCTGAAACAAGAATGAAACGGAAGGCACAAAACACACTCCAAATCAGTTCACAATCTTAAGGATCCGAGGACCAAGATGGAGACCACTCTCGAATTCGCTTTCAATAAGAAGAATAAAAGATACAATGTGAATTTTAACACCAAAATAGCAACAAGAATAAGAACAAGATTAACACAAGATGATAAAAAATAAGACACAAGATTCGAATTTAATAATAACAACAAGAACATAGGATTATAACACAAACAATAAATAAGATTACAAGAAGGTAAAATGATAGATAGATAGACCACATGAAGGTATAATCTTAAGAACCCAAGAATGGACAATCTTGGACCCTTAACACTACACACAACAATAAACCTATCTCTTATAAAGACACAAGATCAGAATCTACCTCCCAAGCATCAATGTTTCCAAGCAAAGAACAAGAAAAGAGAATCCACTCTATTGTTGTATCCTAGTTTGGGTTTTGCCTCCAAAGAGAAGAGAGGACTTGTGTTTTCCAATGTCTTAGGACTTACAATATCATCAATAAACTAAGTCTAAAAGCCCTGAAATGTTTTATTTATACTAGGTTACAAATAAAATAAAAAAAATACCAAAAGGTCTCTTAGAGACTTAGGTGCCCATCAAGTGTAATATGTTGGCTGATTTTTAGTGCACTTAGGTTCTCTTTTGAACTTCAATTGCACACATCAAGTCTCGGACCCAAAATGCACTCCCATAAGTTCATATCCGTGATTATTCCCATATCATCCTCTCCATCTCGAGAGGAATTTGCCCATAAATTCACGGCTTCACCTCGTTCAATCGACCACTTTAAAATAAACCACTCAAAACAGCCCGTAAAACATTAACACAAGTCTTGGCCAACATCTTTATTTTGAATCTCGGCTTCCTATCCATCTTGATCCTTGTCTTCAATCTGAAACAAGTCTCTTACCATCATACAAGCATCTTTGTAGACTCCATATTTGTTAAGTTTCTTTCTACCATTCTCCTCTACATAGGCATGTTGGCTTTGGTGAAGTGGAGTTTTGGTTGAGAAAATTTATTTGGTAAAGTGGAGCTTCGGTTGTGGAGTTTGGATGGGAGAGATTTGGCTTCCAAGTCCTTTTTGTTGGACTTAATCGAATGGAGGAGGGATCGACCTATGTAGGTCTTGGGTTGGAGAACATTTGGTGGCTTGGCTTATGTCTATGTCATTTGGTGGTGGTCTTGGAGGATTGATTGCTTGAGGTAAAGCTTCGAAAGTAGAATCACGAGAATTCCTTCGACTCTCCATTCGATCCAACCTCTCAAGTATAGTAGACATATCCGAGCCCAATTTTTTTCAGACCCGCATTCGCCTTAGCTATTTCTCGAGCAATAGCATCAAGGTGAGCAAAATGGTATCCATTATGGCAAAGAAGTTTCCTACAAAATAGAAAAAACGTTGGTTATACAAAACATCCTCACTCTCTCTTTTATTTCGAGTCTTTCTGATCCCTCACACTCAATCTCACAAGTATTGAAAGCTTGCTTGTACTCCGAGAGGTGTTGAGAGGTGAATCCAATGTTGAAAACGACTCCAAAGAGTAAGGAAAAAAAACACAAGGAAGTTACAATGACTCAAAGGATTAAGACATACAAAGGAAAGTTAACACGAAGAACAGTTTCAAAACTAACTTACAATCTAGTACTAGCTCGTACGTTAGAATGGAATCAACAAACGAAACTAAAGGGACAACACAATGAAACTAAAATATCAAAATTTGAGCTTAAAATTTTGTCGTGTGAACAGTAAAACGTGATGTGGCAGCCACGTATTGGTTTGGTTTTATCAAGTTGTTAATTTCAAAAGTTTAAGTCTTGGTCAATTTTCAATTTGGGACCTTCGGTGGAACTTGTTCAATGAAGGGAAATACAAACTAGTCTTGGGAGCTTCTTTTCAATTCAAAATTCAAGACTCAAATGTATTTGACTAGACTTGTACTACCCTTAAAACATGGATTCTTGAATCATGGAAAGTTGTTGGAAAGTGCTTGAGATGTGATTGACTAGTTGATGAGTGATGGTAAGTCTTTCAAGACTAAGAAAGCTTTACCTTTTTCCCTTCACCTTTATAGATCTAAGGTTCACTTTATTTTAAAAAGCTATGAAGGTTGTGAAGAAATCCATGAACAACATCAACAATCACCAAGAACAACCAACAACAATCTCCAAGAACACCAACAATTTTCACACAGCCAACTTCCAATTTTCACAATACAATATCTTCAACACTTGGCCAAGACAACTACAACTTCAAAAAGATGGTTCTTAGGCCACCAATGAGCAAAAATACCACGTGGAAAAGCTTAGAACAACAACAAGATGAAGACCACAAGGCCAAAATAGTCCACCACAATAATGTTTCAACAACAATTCGGCCAAGTCTTATGTTTACAACAACAACATGAATTTTTAAAGATCAAATCTAGATATAGACTCAACGTGTTAGTGAGGAACAAAACTAACACTTAGAGATAACAAATACAAGTAAAAACCTCAGCCAAGACACAACAAGAACACACTTTTTGGCCAAGAACACAACACGGACAGATTGCTATTTTTTCTGAAATTTTCATTTTTGAACACTTTTTTTTTTCCACTAACAAGCCCAAGATTGATCTTGTGGGAACAAGATCAAGCCATGCTTTGATAACAAATGATACAAGAATGACAATGGAAGGCACAAAACACACTCCAAATCAGTCCACAATCTTAAGGATCCGAGGACCAGGATGGAGACCACTCTCGGATTCGTTATCAACAAGAAGAATACAAGATACAATGTGTATTTTAACACCAAAATAGCAACAAGAAAAAGAACAAGATTAACACAAGATGATAAAAAAGAAGACACAAGATTTTGATTTAATAATAATAAGACACAAGATTCGGATTTAACAATAACAACAAGAACACAAGATTACAACACAAATAATAAACAAGATTACAAGAAGGTAAACAGATAGACAAATAGACCACATGAGGGTATAATCTTAAGAACCCAAGAATGGACAATCCTGGACCCTTAACACTACACATAGCAATAAACCTATCTCTTACAAAGACACAAGATCGGAATCCACCTCCCAAGCATCAATGTTTCCAAGAAAACAACAATAAAAGGGAATCCACCCTATTGTTGTATCCTAGTTTCGATTTTACCTCCAAAGAGAAGCGAGGACTTGTGTTTTTCAACGTCTTAAGACTTATAGCATCATCAATAAACTAAGTCTAAAAGCCCTACAATGTTCTATTTATACTAGGTTATAAGTAAAATACAAAAATACCAAAAGGCCCCTTAGAGACTTAGGTGCCCATCAAGTGTAATATGTTGGCTGATTTTTAGTGCACTTAGGTTTCCTTTTGCACTTCAATTGTACACACCAAGTCTCGTACCCAAAATGTATTCCTATAAGTCCATATCCGTAATTATTCCCGTATCACTACCAGATTTGTAGATTATCGATTTGATGAGATAGTTTTCCCAAAATTAGGGGGAGAAGATAGTGATATCAAAAGAGATTTTGTGGAAAAATTCATCACCATCTCATCTTGATCCACGTTCTTCTATTTGTGAGAAAGAAGTACAAAAGATTATTCATCTACAGAAAATTGCAAATCAAATGCCGGACGCATTTACAGATTTAAAAAGGATCACTAAATCATATATTCCTGTAGAGAATGTCCCAATTCGAATTGATGTCCCTTAAGGACCATCCACTAGTGTCATAGCTAATGAATCTAAAGCACGTTTGAAGCGTGGCAGACCATTAGGTTCTAAGGATCGAAATCCTAGAAAAAGAAAAACAAATGGTCAAGATGACACTACGAAAGATCCTCATATGGAAGTTCAAGATTTGAGCAATGTTAATATTCCTGAATGAATTAATGAGCCTAAGACTCAAGAAAATAAGGAACTATCCATAAGTTCAAGTGCTGTTAAAATTAATTTGAATCAATCTAAAATAGTAGTGGATTATGTCTTTGCATATAATTTTGCAACAAAAATCATGCAAGATAGTGAGGATCTTGAACCTTGATCTGTCACATAATGTTAATAAAGAAATGACTAGCCAAAATGGACAGAAGCAATTCAATCTAAATTAAATTCACTTGTCAAACGTGAAGTTTTTGGACCTATAACTCAAACACCTAATGGTGTTAAACCTGTTGGCTATAAATGGGTCTTTGTGCAAAAAAGAAATGAGAAAAATGAAATACAAGGTATAATGCACGCCTTGTTGCATAAGGTTTTTCACAACGGCCTAGTGTCGATTATGACTAGACATATTCACCAGTTATGGGTGCAATAATATTACATTATCTTATTAGTTTCACTGTCCATAAGAGACTTGAAATACATTTGATGGATGTGATAACAACCTACCTATATGGATCACTTGATAATGAGATATACATGAAAATTTCTAAAGGATTTAAAATGCCAAAAGCATATAGTTCAAAGCCTCGGGAAATGTATTCCATTAGATTGCAAAGATCATTGTATGGTTTTAAGCAATTTGGACATATGTGGTTTAACCGTCTCTGTGAATATTTATCTAAGAAAGGTTATACGAATAATGAAATTTGCCCATGTGTTTTCATAAATAAAAAAATGTTGGAGTTTGTTATACTTGCTGTCTATATCGATGACATAAACTTTATTGGAATGCCAATAGAGCTTCAAAATGAAATTGATTACCTAAAAAAAGAATTTGAGATGAATGATCTCGGAAAGACAAAGTTATGCCTTGTTTTGCAAATTGAGCATTTGACAAATGGTATCTTTGTCCATCAATCTGCCTACACAAAAAAGGTGTTGAAACGATTCTATATGGATTGAACACATCCATTAAGTACTCTGATGGTTGTTCGATTACTTGATGTGAATAAGGATCCATTCCGACCTCAAGAAAAGAATGAGGAACTCCTTGGTCCTAAAATACCATATCTTAGTGCAATTTGTGTACTAATGTATCTTGCAAATACTACAAGGCTTGATATAGCCGTTTTAGTTAATTTTTTAGAATAGTATAGTTTTGCTCCTACTAGGAGACATTGGAATGGTATCAAACACATATTATGGTATCTAAAAGGGACTACCGGTATGGGCTTATTTTATTTAAAAATTATAGTTCCGATCTTGTTGGTTATGCTAATGATGGGTACTTATATGACCCGCATAAAGCTCAATCTCAAACAGGCTATGTGTTCATATGTGGGGGTACTGCCATATCTTGGAGATCAATAAAGCAGTCTATCATAGCACTTCATCGAATCACGCTGAGATTATAGATATTCATGAAGCAAGCTGAGAGTGTGTGTGGTTGAGGTCCATAATACATCTCATTCGAGAAAAATGTCGCTCGAAATATGACAAAGTACCCATGATTTTTTATGAAGATAATACAGCATGCATAGCATAACTTAAAGGAGGATTTATAAAAGAAGATAGAACGAAGCACATTTTGTCAAAGCTCTTCTATACACATGAGCTCCAAAAGAATGGTGATAGACATACAACAGATTCGTTCAAGTGACAATGGGGCTGATTTATTCACCAAGTCTCTTCCAGCTGCAACTTTCAAGAAGATGGTGCACAAGATCAGAATGCAAAGGTTCAAGGATGTTCTTATTAGGGGGAGTTAATACGCGTTGTACTCTCTTTCCTTACGAGGTTTTGTCCCACTGGTTTTCCTTGTAAGGTTTTTAATGAGGCATTCTATATGTGTATTGTTAGACATTGAAGGAGGAGTGTTATGATATATATCAATTATAGTGAATGTCTATCAAGATCTATCAAGATCTATTTGATGTCTGATATATTTGCCTTTTAGTGTGAAACTAGGAGCAAATTTCTCCTATAAATAGAAGGGCTTCCATCATTTTAAATCATTCCTCAAGAGAAAAAAATAAGAATTACTCTCTCTATTCTCTCTACTCTTCTTCTTACTTGTTCTTTATTGTTTTATAACAGATATGATACTTCCCCAATAAAAAATGGTGGCACTTTTTTTGCGTAATTTGGCTATTTATTTTTGGTTTTAAAAAGGGGTTGTTTTTTGTTTTTTTTTTTATATTTTTGGCATTGTTGAAAAAATCCGTGTTAAAAAAATAAAGCATTGTTTTTGTTAGTTTACGATTTTGGCATTGTTAAAAAGGTAAAAAACATGTCCTTTTTGATTTTGGGTGAAATAATATACATTTACTTAAATTTATAATATTTTCTAGATACAAAAATTATAATATTTAATACTTCTAAATCAATTAGAATTTTACCTTATATATTAAAAAGGTTCCACAATTCTTTTTAAAAAATATTTTGATCAAACATTATTACAGACATATGTTTGCTTCTTCTACTTTTAGTTGTCAATAGTCTTGATGATTGAATGAATATTAATTAACTATAATCATATATTTTATGTTTTGCTTGTGTAGTTGTCACGATTCGAACCGGGCCCTGATCGGGACGAGCTCCCCAAACCAACCGAGACCTGGAGCAATCCTTTTGCCTTACCTCAAGAGGATGATAATAATAAGAAATTGCGAAAGCAAATCAATAGATTAAAAAGGGATTTAATAAAACAAAAGAACAAGTTTGTAATTCAAGATCAAATTTCTAAAATAACAATACGATAGTGTCCACAAAGCATCTAACCAAAGGATACAAATCAAGTGGGGACATGTCCTCGACTATGCTAGAAGAAAATTACAAGTGCTGGAATGATAAAACATACATAAAGAAAATCAGGATTTTCGAAGAATGGAGGGCTCACTACTTCAACAATTTTCCTATAGGATTATCGAACCACCTAATGTTGCACAGCGTTACAAGAAAAACCCTCAGAACCTACATCATGAAGCGATGCAGTATTCGGAGATAATCAGTTTGGCAAGTACTTGCATGCAACCCAAGAAAAGGGATAATATATATATATATATATATATATATATATATATATATATATGTATGTATACACACACACAGAGGGAGAGAGAGAAATACATTTATCATAATCAATCATAAATCACATGCAACCAATACAAATATAATAGGATGTCGGAATAGGGGCAAGAGGCATGAAACATAACCATTTTAAAATTTAATCTCGAACTATGTAGCTTATACCGGCCTTCAGACACCCATGAGCTATATGGATTTGGCTTCCCCTGCCAAAAGGGCTCCAATCCATTATAGCTGCATGAACTGAGGAAAGTAGGATAAAGACACCGAGGCGATAGCCTTCAATAAAAATATATTGTGCAAAGAAGACACAGTGGTTATAGACCCTTAATGTTGGCAAGTGTTGTTTCTAGTGTGGGTCCCCCTAGGATCACACGTTCTTAGTTAAGCTACACAATTTTCTTTAAACGCAGACTAAAACAGTTTTCCACATACTATTAACCATAGAATCTTTTATTAAGGCATTTTCAAATTTGTATCATCATACCAAGAAACTTGCAAGCAATTCCAATTATGTCATACCATAAACATTTAATCATTGGGCTCCAAATTCTGTTTTAAAATCCAAAACCATAGCCCCTAGGGGAGTTTCAAAAACCACTTTAGCTTTTTACAATTAGATGTCATGTAATATTTCAAAAGATGAGTTAAACTCTATAGAATCATTATTAAAAGCCAAATTATGCTAAGGGTTGAGGTTCATGCCATTATCATGCCAAAAATTCACAAACATTGTGAAAATCAAATTACCAATTTCCACCATTATCATAAAATACAATTTTAGTTTTCAATTCACCATTTAAATCATGGCAAAATCATTAAAACAATAGAAGGACAAGTGAATAACAACAAAAAATCCTTAATCCTAGCTTCAATTAAACATTAAAGAACACGTAAATATAAAGTAAATTGATGAAATAATACATTAGTTCAAAAAGAGAGTGTCCAACAAGCCTTTTTATGCAGTGAATTCGAGCGGAACTTCAATTTATAGCCATGAGAATTGAATTCCTGAGAAAGCCCTTGATTTACTTATCTTGAAAGTTGAAAGGATGAGGAACAGTGCTAAAAAGTTAATGCTGATGGGTAATAGGGATTTAAATAGTGTTTAAAGTTGTTTAATGGGGTTAAAGACCAAAAATCCCCCACCCCGAACTAAAAAATTGATCTGGTCATTTTGTTCCTTTTGTCGTGGTATGCCCTTATTGCACCAACCCAAGGGCGTGGCACGCTCTTATGGCAGCATGCCCAGGGTGTGACATGCCGCTATCGCAATCCCTCACTGGTTTGGGGTCACTAAATGACCCCAAATGCTTTTAAAAAATTCCAAAACTCTCCCTAATCATCCCGTTGACATTCCTTATCACGATTCAAGGAAAAAATCATCATTAAGTATTAGGGAGCATCCAAAATAAAATTTTTGAAATTTATAGGTCTTATATTATTCTCTCCTTTGTATCAATCATCCTCGAATAAGAAATTAGGACACCCTAAGCACAATATTAGGGAGAAGGATATTAAGGAGAATATAGAGGGGTTCAATTACAAATTTGAAATTCAATAAAAGAGGAAGTAGAATTCTTACCTTAACCACTTTCATCGAACACTAGAAACAAGAACGAGTATTTAGTTTTCATATCCTCTTCCGATTCTCATGTAGCCTCCTCAACCTCTTGGTTCCTCCAAAGCACCTTCACCGAAGCTATTTTCTTAGTTCTTAATTTCCATACTTGCCTATCCAAGATTTCAATCAGAATTTCCTCATAAAAAAATATGTCTTTAACACAATATCCTCAACGGGCACTACCAAGGAAGGATCATCCATATATAGGGATGAACAGAGGCCAAATTCTGTGGTAAGTCTAATTCCTAGGCAACAATCACAATCCTTCTTACATTTCGATACAGACCAATGTTACGTGGATTGAGCTTCCCCTTTTTCCAAAATCTCATCATTCCTTTCATACGAAAAACCTTCCAGAATACCCAATCATCAACTTGAAATTCCAACTCCCTTCATCTCATATCTGTATAAAACTTTTGACAACTTTGAGCAGTCTTAAGTCTTTCTCATATCATCTTCACTTACTCCATCGCTTGATGAACCAAGTCAGACCTAAACAATTTGGTCTCACCCAACCTAAACCATCCAATAGAAAACCTACACCTTCTTGCATAAATAAACTCAAATGGGGCTATTTGGGTGCTAGAATGATAACTATTATTATAAGCAAACTCGATAAGCGGTAGATGGCCAACCCAACTTCCTTTAAAGTCAATTACACAATCCCTTAGCATATCCTCCAGAGTTCGAATAGTACGCTCCAATTGTCCATCTGTTTGAGGGTGGAAAGTAGTGCTAAGGTTCACCTGTGTACCCTACCCCTTCTATAAAGAATGCCAGAAATGTGAAGAAAACTACGTATCTCTGTAAAAAATAATAGACATTAGGGCCTATGTAACTAGATTATCTATTGAATGAACAACTTGGCATAATTCTCTCCTGAATAATTCATCCTCATAGGTAATAAGGGAACAAACTTGGTTTTTTTGTCCGCAATGACCCAAATAGAATCATATTGATTTTGATACCATGAAAGGCCAATAACAAAGTCCATATTAATCATTTCCCATTTTCACATGGGTAAAAATTTCTTTGGAGAAGTACCACTTGGTATCAAATGCTCAACCTTGACTTGTTGACAACCATAAACTTGGCAACAAAATTTTCCATATCCTTCTTTATAGTATTCCACCATAAGATTTTCTTTAAGTGATGATACTTTTTTGTCAAACCCAGATGAATTGCATATATAGACATATGGGATTTGGTGAAAATTCTTTCCCGCTACCCATCTACATTAGGAACACACAACCTCCTTTAGTACCTCAGAATAACATCTCCCTCAATCTCGAAAGGCATAATCTTTAGCTGCCCATATAATCTTTGATTTGCATAGGTATGGGATCTAGAACTCATTTCTCCTTAGCCTCATCCCCAAGAGATGATTTAGCCACCTCCTGAATGATTAATCCTCTATCCTTGGTCTAAAAGGAGGCTCCTAAATTAGTCAGCTAGTGGATATCCTACACCAATCATATTTTATTTTCCTCAACATGAGATGGAATACCCATAGACGACCTCCTAAGAACATCAACAACAACATTAGCTTTATATGGGTGGTAGTATAGGCTCATGTTATAGTCCTTAAGAAGTTTGAGCCATCTTGTCAACCTAAGGTTCAATTCCTTCTTTGTGAATATGTACTTCAAGCTCTTATGGTCTAAGTAGATATCCGCATGCACCCCATACAAATAGTTACGACAAATATTCAAAGCAAAGACCGCAGCTTCCAACTCTAGATCATGAATCAGGTAATTCCTTTTATGAACCTTAAGATGCTGAGAAGCGTAAGCTACAACCTTATTATGTTGCATAACACACAACCCAACATCACACGTGACACATAAAAATATACCAAAAACCCTCCAGTACCATCTGGTAGTGTCAAAATAGGAGTAGAAGTCAACTTATCATTCAACTTCTCAAAACTCCCCTCACAAGCATCAAACCACTAAATATTTACTTTTCTAAGTCAACCTCGTAAGTGGAGTGCAGTAGATGAGAAACTCTCAATAAACCTCCTATAGTAACCTACCAAGCCTAAGAAACTCCTAATGTCGGTTGGAGTCATGATTCTAGGCCAGTTATTATCCATCTTAATCTTTTGAGGATCCGCTTTAGTTCCTTCACTAAATACAATATGCCTAAGAAAAGTCACAACACTTAGCCAAAATTCACACTTAGAAAATATTGCATACAATTATTGATCCTTAAGTGTCTGCAACCCAACTTAGAGGTGATTAGCATGATCCTCCTTACTTTGGGAGTACACCAAGATGTCATCAATGAAGACTATGACAAACAAATCTAAAAACTTTCTAAAGATCGGTTCATAAGGTCCATAAAAGTAGTAGGAGCATTAGTAAACCCAAATTACATAACCAAGAACTTATAATGGTCATAACAGTTTTGATATGCAGTCTAGGGAATATCAACCTCCCTAATCTTCAAATGATAATAAACCAATCAGAGTATTATTTTAGAGAAAAACTTAGCACCTTAAAGCTGATCAAAGAGGTCATTAATCCTAGGAAGAGGGTACTTATTTTTCATGGGGACCTTATTCAGCAAACGATAGTTTATAAACATTCAAAAAGACCCATCCTTCTTTTGCACCAAAAGCATAGGAGCACCCCAAGTAGACACACTAGGTCGGATGAATCCGTTAGCAAGGAGAAGGTTTAATCACTTATTTATTTCTTTTATCTCAGTCGAATCCATCCTACATAAAGGAATGGAAATGGGATGAGTATTTTGTACAAGATCAATCCCAAAGTGTACATCTCTATCTAGAGGGATCCTATGAAGATCATCAAGAAGAACTTCGGGAAGCTCATTAATCACAAAGACAAACTATAAAGAGAGACTCTCAGAGTTAGAATCCTTGACCTGAATAAGATAATACCAACACCCTTTGGGAATAAATTTTTGAGCTTTACGATAGGAAATAAACTTCCCTTTGGTTACTAGGGAACTTCCCTCCCATTCTATTACTAGTTTGTTCGCGAGATAGAAAGTGACCTTTCGGGCACTACAGTCCATAGAAGAATAGCACAAGTGCAGTCAATCATCCCTAAGATTACATCAAAATCCATCATATAAAGCTCTATTAAATCTACCAACATCTCCTTATGAAAGATGGACACCACATAACCCCTATAAACTTTTCAAGAAATAATAGACTCACCCACCAAGGTAGAAATTGAAGAGGGGTCAAAAATACTTTTAGGACCAAAACTAACGTGTACAGACTTATAAGGATTCACATAACAAAGGATGGAACTAGGATCAAGCAAGCAATAAATATCATGGGAGAAAAGTTGTAACATACTAGTGAAAATATCTGGGTATGCCTTGAATTCCTGGCGAGTATAAAGTGCATAAAGGTGATTCGAACTAGTTTCTATCTCTAAAGTAGTACCTTTAGCAGCAAAAGCTAAAGAAGTAGCAACCTGAGCCTTATTAGCTGTAGGTGTATCCTTAGCTAAAGGATAATTTCTCCAAAGATAACCAAGTGTCCCATATTTAAAGCACAAATAACTCCCCTCCGCATAATAACCACGATGAAGACAAAAATGGCAAGGATGGTAAGGTAGGGCCGATTGAGCTCCACTAACATTAGACTGGGCACTTTGTGCCTTAGTACAATTGGTAAACTAAAAATGTCGTTCCCCTAAAAGTTTTAGAGAAGGAGCACTAACAGACAAATAAGAATTTCCCTAGATTTTTTTATTAAGTCATTGCCTACCATCCTCCCCACTGTTTTGTTATTTCAAACCATGCTCTGCATACTTAAAACTTCTTACTCTGTCTTTCCCCTATTTCTACCTGCTTCTTCCTCCCATCTTCCACTTGTTGTATATAAACCACTAGCCTCAAAATATCCATGTTAGTGTTTAGCATAGTAGCCTTACATTTCAATACAAAGTCACGATACAAACCCAAAGAAAACTTCCTCATCCAGGACCTCATATTTGACACAAGCTCAGGAACATAACGAGACAGTTGGGTGAACTTCAATTCATACTCCTTAACACTAATCTTACTATGCTTTAGATTCACAAACTCTTTAGGCTTGGCTTCCCCTAACTCCTGAGGAAAGAAGTGATCTAGAAAAGCATCCGTGAACTATTCCCATACTATTGGCTTGGCATCTTAACCCCTTAACTCTTCTCACTGCTCATGTCACTAATAAACTAGGAGCTTAACCCCCTTTTAATCACTAGCATACATTATTCTAAAGATCTTTCCATCTTATTAATAAACCTTGAGGATCTTTCTCAACCTTAAAACCTGTAAAAGTCGGGGGATTCAGCCTTATAAATTATGCAACTGAGTGACCCCAGATAAACTAGCGATAGGGCTGGCATAATCAGACCGACGAGATAGTGATGCTACAATCTGAGCAAGTATGTGGATGGACTGACAAAACACAGCATCTGAGAGAACTGAGCATAAGTAGCACTAGCCTGAGAAGGACTAGCAGGGACTAGTGGAACCAAGGTAAAGCATTAAAGCAAGAAGTACGGTCCCCATACCTATACTACATTACATAAGTAGAACGAACTTTCTCTCTTTTTATCTCATTGGGATAGAGGTTCCAACTGAGTTCCTACGACTGTTTTTCATGACCTAAGTTTTTAGGTCATGATGGCGCCTATTATAACCCTGCAGTAGGTAAGCTATACCCGTAGTCCAAAACTAATAGTAAAGGACTACCAAAGAGAATAAGGAAATAATGCAGAATAAATGTAACAAATGATCAAATACATAAATAAATCTCAAAACCTGGTGGATAAGTACAAGTACTTCAAATATAATAAGAGTACAAACGTGGAATAGATGAAGCAAATTATACTGATATAACTTTTCTTCGAATATAATATACAGACTAGTCTAACGCATAAGAGAGAAATAAGTAATACTCCGAACTTCAGGAGCTCACTTTAAGTCTTTGAACCATGGCTACTCTGCACAACAGACATTAACGGTGATAACCTGTACTATGATCTACAAGTTGCAGAAGTGTAGTATGAGAAACAAACGAATAGTACTCAAGAGAAAACTACTAACTGAGCTCCAAATATAAAGCATATATATATATATATATATAACATATAAGAAGAATAGAAACTACACCCAAATGTCCATCAATCATATAACAAAGATAATGAGATAACAAGGATAGCCTACTCTATTCATGTCAAAAAGACTAATATAATAGGACTAAGCAAGTATCAAGGATGAACTATCCTAACCCAGGCATACTCATGAATCTCAATACTATACCGTATATCCCTAACCAATATACAAATAAAGAACAAAAGAAGGATATACTATAATATACAAGGACAAGGAATGAATATACCATCTGAACAAATAAAAGAAAAGATATAAAGTAATACCATAATCATATATAGCTATATATACATATATATATAGATACAAGGTCATCTAGAAGCATAGCCTAGATCATCACATCTATGTTTTAAAGCCTCATTATAATCCAAACAGGATTTAATATTATCATACTCAGGGTTTCTAATTCCACAGGACTGGATATGAAATAATCATGCATAATAATGCAATCGTAAGATAGAAGAGGACGAAAACATACCTCAAATCTCGATACTAAATTAATGACCAATCTGTCATAAACTAGCCATAATAATGATCATAACAATAGCAATAATAATGCGAGTAACCAGCTATTTCGAATAATCAAATACCTAGCCGAGCCTATGCATACCCCACTGCACCAGGCTCAAAAATTTTAATCAACATATAGCAACACAAAGCATAGTCATCACCCAAACCTATGTAATCATCCCAGACCGACTAATAGACATAGACACATACTAGTGATAGGTGATGTGCATGTAAGAATGAATGTAAGGTACAAAATAAATATCATAATCTCATCATTGTAACCATCTCCATCATCATAATCAACCTCCGACCTTGTCAGGTATCGAGATATCATCATAGCGTCCTTCAACTTTGTTGGGTATCAATATCATCATCACAGTATCCTATGGCCTTTTTGGGTATCAATATTATCATAACAGTATCCTCTGGCCTTGCCAGGTGTTAATATCATCATAACAATATCCTCCGTCTTTGTCGAGTATCAATATCATCATAACTCCGACATTGCTGGGTATTAATATCATCATAACCATCAATAATATATATATAGATATATAACAGGTGTACGAACTCAAGCCATGGCTAAAATAGTTTAAATTCATAAGTCTATTTTCCGGAATGATCTTCGGGTCTAATCATTATAAGAATGTAGAAAGGTTTGGAATATCTCACGATCGGAGTAAATAATGGTGTCAAGTCATGAACCAAAATCTTTCTTAGTTAAATTTTTAAATAATATTTTTAACCTCTTTTATACTTATAAATATTCCATTTAGTTAGGCAATTTTTATAGTAAAGAAATCCATTGTTAAGGCGAAAAGTGGGTTTTAACCCTTATTTAGTTAAACAGTGAAAAGGTCTTATTTCAGTTAGGATTAGATCGTTACCACTATAATAATCATGAATGTACCAAATCTATGCATGCCATCACTAGTATTCAGTCAATAAAATTATAAGCAACATAAACATATATGTATCCATATTCGACAACCATATTCATTACAAGGATAAATACTTTTTGGATATCCAACCAATATCATAACACAACCCTTGGTCCAATAATATGTTCGAAATAATCACAACATAATAATTATGGACTTAGGCCCATATACATAACAGAAACTCATACAGACAATTATATTTATAAGTCGTAGCATATCTATAATCATCTCCCATATAGGAGGCATCTCACAACTAGGAGGCATATCACATTTATGAGGCATTATAAATTTATAAAACATAACTCATAACTATGAGACATTTTATATCTATAAGACATCTCATATCTATAGGTCATACATCATGACTATGAGAAATATCACCTCTCTAGGCCAATTATCATATCTAAGAGGAGTACTATCTCTATAGTCCCAATAATAAAAGACAAGCCCCACAAGGGATAAAATAAAGTGCGAGCCCAACGAGGGCTAAAGCAAAAGACAAGCCCCATGAAGGCTACAATAAAAGAGAAGTGAGGAAGAACATGCCTTCATAACCCATCATTCATTGTCAAGGACAACTTATCCAAGATATATGAATGCATATAACATGAATATTATAATGAATTATCGGGTTCAACATGGTTAGTAGCATAGCTTCTCATGTAGTCAATAAGTATGCCTTCTAGAGCCCTTAGTATCACGACTCATAATATTAGTAGCAAGAGGGATTTCTAGCCTAATCACAAGTTTGGTTACTAGGCAAAAGTATAATATTAGTAATATCATAGTCCAAAGCCCGAAATAGTAGCATTAACGATAATGTATTCAACAAACATATACATCACATCAAATATTATCACCATAACTCATTTACCATGGTTAGCCAACATGCTCAGAAGGCCATAGTGTAAGTATTTAGCAAGCGTCTAAGGTCTTCAATAGAACTATATAAATCTAAGCTTAAGGTGGGTCAATATCCTACTTCTAATCCTCCATTTTCATAACTAGGAAAACTATGCCCGAAACTAGGCAAAGGTGTCTAGTTCATCTTCTAATTGTCAAGTAAGCATAAAAAATCCTAAGATATGAACTTTGCCTAGAAATATGGGCATTTAAGCCCCACTACCCAAATTACAGTTTCAAATCACTAGAATAAGCCAACTAAGGTTAAGCATACTAGCCATGGTTCCAACACAAAAACAACATCCTAATCCTAGCATTATATCATATCCATTCTACAAATTAACTTAATCTAGGAAAAAGGCAGTAGGGTTCTAAATGGTCATAAATATTCCACCATATTGGTCCAAAACCATCATCTAATTCCCCATACATTAATAATAAATAATAATTTATTTTATTCATAATCAAGCCTAACATTCATATTCACGTGTCATACATAACACATATCATGTTCGAGAAGAGTAGGTAGATGCCTACCTCAAGGCCGAACAACAAAACCTTACATCATGCACCACATGCTCGTCTTTACTTGACAATACCCAAAATTAAATTATTATATCAAAAATATAATCTACTCATCAATACGAGTCTAGCGATATCAATATTGTACTATTGTGCTTCGAATCCAGAAATGACACCAAAACCCCCAAGTGAGTCCCTCATACGAAAATCACATTTTCAAGGTCAACCCAATGCTCATACATCACCAAGGAATCATAACCTTCAATTAATAGGTGCAAACAAATAAAATTTGGATCAAAATCAAGCCCTAAGCTAAATTGAGATTTTGGGTCCAAACTAAGAAATTCAAGCATGAATTCAAAGGATTCTTACCTTAAATTGAAAGATATTCACGATAATAGATGATAATCAAGCTCCTGAGTCCCCCACACAACTCAATTTTGAGTTATCACACCCATTTAGGGTTTAGGGCTCTCAAAGATGAAGGAAAAATGCCCAAATTCGTGATCTTGGGTCTATTTATAGACCTCTCGGCAAAGAGATGTAGTACCCCCCGATCGCAAAGTTAAAAACTTATTTTTGACCCTCAAAATTCATTTGAGACCCAAATAACATGATCCAAAAGTGAAATTGAAGAGTAACCATATTTCAAATACATTGGAATTATAAAAAATTTCATCCAAGATCGTTTTGGCAAAAAGCGGTGCCCACACCTATAGTTCTATTTTTTGTAAAATTCGTTCAATAACCCAAAATAAGTTTGGGAGCCTTGGGACCTGAACCAAAGGTCCTCTTAGCCTAAAATCAATGTTATGGACATGATGTCTAAGTAGGATACTCCATCTGAGGTTATTTCAACCAAATATAGATCCCATACCCATATTCCCAATTTCTCACTTTTTGATTAATAGGTCAAAATGAGCATGGGTGCATTGAGATCCAAACCAAAGGTCTACCTAGACTAAAATTGATATTCTAGATTTGATGGTGCAGCAAGAAATTTGGATCCGAGATCATTTCACTAAGGTTTTCACCTGGTGGCTATTTAGAACTAGCAAAGACTTCAAATAAAAATTTAGCTCTAAAAATTAAATGAACTACCCGGTAACCGAACCATAGATTCAAGTAAGTCATAAATGACTGGGGAAGCTATAGAAAATCCCTAATGGCAAAGATAAGCGAAAATATGAAAAATGACTAAAAGGGTCATTACACTATCAGGCATTCATAAAGGCATGATCTGAAACACGAGTAAGCTAAGAGTTAGAGAAGATTTATAGTAACTAAGTTGTCACGACTCGAACCGAGGCCCTGACTGTGATGAGCATTCCGAAATATTAAGGCTCGGACACCCTTCTCTATCTGGTAGTCATGCATAATATTCATACAATAAATGAAGATACAGATAATATAACTTAATACGGAATCATGGTCATACTCTAAACTCAATTTAATGATAAAGAATTTAAATTTCAACAACTCTAGACAACATCTAAACCAATCTATGAAATCTCTATTACATGCGAAAGTACCAATTATTTGAATATGGGACAAGGCCCCCAATAGACCCAAAAAAAAAAAAGAAACAACATAGTCTGGAATAAACAGTCCTTCCAGAAAAAAAGAGGCTCACCACTGCACAGTTTTCTTCTCTCTGAAATCTTTACTACTTAACCAGATCTCTAGATTGAGCCTCAAAGCCTGGAAGGAAGGGGATCAATACAATTGTACTGGTATGCAGAGAAAATCCAAAATAGTAATTTTTATTCAACATATATGAGTGTAATTTAAAATAGTTACTAAATATATCATATGGTAAGAATCACATGAGCATATTTAAAAGACTCTATAAAAGCATCTGTACTTTGTAAGACATCTTTATTTTACTTCTGCGCTAGGTGGTATACCCTATAACTCTGAAACTCCATGGGCTATATGGAATCTACCATTAACTCGGCAGCCAAACCCCCAACCTGAGTTTGCTACAAGGGTCAGTGTCTCTGTCTCTACTACGCCACAGGGCCGTCACCAGCATACAATAATAATATATCCGTATCGGCAAAACACGATTTTAGGCGATGAGTCGATTGACTCGTGCCTTATTTGGGTAGCTACCTAACCCTCTTCAAGCCCATTTTAAATTCTTTTAAACATTTATTCTCTGAAATCAAACTATGAAAACTCTAGCTCTGTTATAGCATACATGTATATGGTATCATCATACCATTGACTTGCAAGTCACATCTTTAAGCCATTAATAGCTTATTATAATTCCCTTCTTTCAAAACATAAGGTTTGAGACTACCATATCAATAAATCATTTCATAGAACTCTTTCTTAAAACACATGTAAACACATACAAGAAACTCTCTTTTACAACATTTCAAATACACAAGGTGGTTATGTCAAAGTTCACCATCACATGCAATTCTTTATCTTTAAAACAAAGATATAGTTATATCAAGAAAATCCCTCTCATCATCTCTAAATTATGTTCAAATACTATGATATTAAGAAAACCACTTTCAAATCATAAAACATGCATTTCAAATCATTCCTGACAAGATCATAAACTTCAATTCATCACAAGAGAGGGACTTCATAATTATGTTCTCAATCAATCTTGAAAACTCAATTTCATACATATACATATGAGTATAAATCAATTTAACGGGAAATACCTAAAGGCCAAAACAACAATAGCATTAAAACCTTCATGATTCATAATTAAAACATGGATTTCAAAACCCCTTAAATTCATGCTTGATAAACTTTAAATCATGTTCAGGCATTTCAACAGCCCATGTAGTTTCTTAGGATGAACCCCACGTTCCTTAGGTTAAGTATTTTTGGATGAACATTTTCTTTTAGGACTCTATTAGTGTTTCTAATGGATGATTCTTGAAGCTCTCGGATTAGGAATTCTAATTCTTGAATCAATTTTGAGAATTGATGGTCAAATCTTGAGTTCCCTTGGATTTTTGGGTTGAATTCCTAAGGAGTGTTTTGATGATTTTTGAGGTAAATATCAATAAAGTGGTGATTTGGGAGTATAATCTAGTGTTAAGGATAAAAAGGGGTGGGGAAAATGACTAAATTTCCCCCTTGGATGTAGATTTTAAAAATTGAAACAACTGGGTATCGACACGATTGGCAACGCGGCGCGTTGATGCCATCGATGAGAGACCTAACGCGTTGCACCTTAATCGCGCCAAGCCTCAGTACTTTTGGCTGGCAGTATCTGGATAAAATTGACCAACGTGATGAGCGACACAGCGTGCCAAAATCGCATTGGTCCACTATTTTGGACACCAAGCAAGGTCTAAGCGCGGCCCGAAAAATCTGAAACTTTTCTGAGATGTACTATAGACTTGCCCCATCATGAATCAACTTAAAAATTAACTATCGGAGGTTGGGAAGGTCATAAAATGAATCCTCAAAGATTCAAAGCTCAAAAATGAGACTAAGTCTTTTTGACACATAGAAAAATTTTCAAGTTTTCAACTCTATAAGCATGCTACTAGGAGATAACCCATGGAGGACTTTTGCGAGGTGTTACATTATCCCACCCTTGGGATCATTCATCCCTAGATGATGACGTGGGACACAGACAAGCATGATTTTAAGAATAATAAGGGCATAGAAAGAACAAGTCAAAGATTGTACCTTTCATTTCATCATCCACCGAATTAAAAAGGTTTAGGTATCTAGCCCGTATATCATCTTCTGATTCCCAAGTAGCTTCTTTAACTTTTTGATTTTTCCACAACACCTGAACCGAAACTATATCCCTGCTCCTCAACTTCCGGACCAAACGCTCTAGAATAGCAATGGGTTCCTCCTTATAAACCAAGAAGTATTTCAGATTGATCTCCTCTATAGGCAACTCTAAAGAATGATCTCCAATATACTTCTTCAACATGGATATGTGAAATACGGGATGGACCAAAGCCAGACTTGTGGGCAACTCTAACTTATAAGTAACCCCACCTATCCTTCTCAAAATTTGGTATGGCCCTATATATTAAGGACTTAACTTCCCCTTTTTCCAAAATCGCATAACTCCCTTCATAAGGGAGACTTTGAGAAACACCAAATCACCAACCTCAAATTCTAGCTCCCTTCTTCTAACATCGGCATAGGATTTTGTTCGACTCTGAGCTATTTTAAGTTGCTCTCTAATGATTTTCACTTTATTCATTGCCTGATAAGCAAGATCAGGCCCAAACAACTGCGTTTCACCCACTTTATACTAGCCTATTGGTGACATACATCTTCTCCTATACAATGCCTCAAAAGAAGCCATCTTAATATTGGCATGGTAGCTATTATTATACGCAAACTCCATCAATGGAAAGTGATCAACCCAACTACCTTTGAAATCAATTACACAATCCCTCAATATATCTTCAAGGGTCTGAAAGGTACGCTCGGCTTGCACATCCGTCTGAGGGTGGAAAACCATGCTCAGGTTCACTTGGGTACCTAAACCCCTCTGAAAGGATCTCCAAAATCGCGAAGAGAATTGTCTAACTTAGTCACATATAATGGATACAGGTGCCCCATGCAAACAAACTATTTCCTCAATGTACAACTTGGCATAATCATCCCCCGAATAGTTAGTCCTCATGGGCAAAAAATGAGCTGACTTGGTCAGCTAGTCCATAATTACCCAGATAGAATCATATTGGTTTTGGGACCTCGAAAGTCCCATAATAAAATCCATATTGATCATGTCCCACTTCCATATAGGAAAGGAGATCTCCTGGAAAGTACCACCTGGCCTCAAATGTTCTACTTTAACTTGTTGGCAATTCAAACACTTGTAAACAAAGTCAGTCACATCACGTTTCATATTATTCCACCAATATATAGTCTTAAGATCATGGTATATTTTAGTAAAGCCTGGTTGAACAACATACCTCGAAGTATGAGCATTATCAAGGATCCTCTCTCGTAGACCATCCACATTTGGAATACACAGCCTACCTTAGTATCTCAAAATTCCATCACCACTAATTTCAAAAGACATCACCTTCTGTTGACCAACATCTTTCTTAATTTGCATCAAGATGGGATCTTCGACCTGCTTCTCTTTCACTTCAGCACAAAGGGGAGATTTAGCTACCTTATGAACAACTACTCCCCTATCCTCGAAATCTAAAAGTCGCACTCCTATATTTGTAAGTCAGTGAATATCCTTCACCATTTCCCTCTTCCCTTCCCTAATATGAGAAATACTGCCTATAGATAATCTACTAAGGGCGTCGGTTACCATATTCTCCTTGCCCGGATGATAGTGCAAGCTCATGTCATAATCCTTCAAAAGCTCCAACCAACGCCTTTGCCTGAGGTTCAATTCTTTCTGCAAGAAAACATACTGTAAACTCTTGTGGTCAGTAAATATATCAACATGTACTTCATAAAGATAGTGCCGCCATACCTTAAGTGTGAATACCACAACCGCTAATTCTAAGTCATGCGTAGGGTAAGTTTGCTCATGCACCTTCAACTGCCTAGATGCATAAGACACCACCTTACCGTGCTGTATAAGAACAAACCCAAGTCCCACAAGGGATGCATTACAGTACACAACAAAACCCTCTGTACCTTCTAGAAGAGTCAAAACAGGAGCAGTTGTCAACTTGTATTTCAACGTTTCAAAACTTTTCTCACAGGAGTTAGACCATACGAACTTCACCTTTTTCTAATCAGCTTAGTAAGTGGAGCCACTATGGAAGAAAAACTCTCTACGAACCTTCTGTAATAACCTACCAAACCCAAGAAGCTTTGAATGCTGGTTGGAGTTATGGGTCTGGGACATTTTCTCACTGCCTCAACCTTTTGGGGATCAACCTTAATTCCCTCACTAGACACAATATGCCCCAAGAAAGCAATAACACCAAGCCAGAATTCATATTTGGAAAATTTTGCATACAACTTATGATCTTTGAGAGTCTGAAGGATAATTCAGAGGTGATTTCCATCGTCCTCCTCACTCTTAGAATAAATCAAAATATCATCAATGAAAACTATGACAAATAGATCTAGAAACTGATGGAACACCCTATTCATTAGGTCCATAAAAGTTGCAGGGCCGTTAGTCAATCCGAAGTACATGACTAGGAATTCATAATGACCGTATCGGGTTCGGAAAGTTGTTTTAGGAATATCTAACTCTCTATCCTTCAACTGATGATATCCCAAATGAAGGTCTATCTTTGAAAGAAATCTAGCATGCTGAAGCTGTCCAAAAAGATCATCAATTCTAGGAAGAGGATATTTGTTTTTTATAGTAACCTTATTTAACTAATGATAATCTATACACATATGGAGGGAACCATCTTTCTTACACACAAATAGTATAGGTACACCCCAAGGAGAAACACTAGGGAGAATAAAGCCTTTGTCAAACAAATCTATCAGTTGCTCTTTCAACTCTTTCAACTTTGCAGGAGCCATTTTATATGGCGAAATAGAAAAGGAATGGGTATCTGGAAACAAATCAATACCAAAATCTATCTCCCTATCTGGTGGTACCCCTGGAAGATCTTTGGGAAAGACTTTTGGAAATTCATTTACCACTGGGACTGACTGAAGAGAAGGACTCTAAATATTAGAATCTTTTACTCGGGTCAGATGATACAGACAACCTCTGTAAATAAGATTACAGGCTCTAAGGTAAGATATAAACTTCCCTCTAGGTGCTAAAGAATGACCCTCCTACTCTATCACTGGCTCATTCAAAAAGCAAAAAGTAACCTTTCGGGTTCTACAGTCTAATATGGTATAGCATGAATGGAGTCAGTACATTCCTAATATAGCATCAAAGTCAACCATCTTTAGCTCTATGAGGTCTTCCATAGTGTCCCATCTATAAACAGATACAACACAATTTTTATACACCCTCTTAGCCACAATGGAATTACCCACCAGACTGGAAACAAATAAAGGTTTTGCAATTACATCGGCGTCAAACCCAAAACCGATGGCCACATATAGGATCACACAAGACAAGGTAGACCCGAGATTACGTAACACATACACATCACGAGAGAAAATTTGTAACATACCCGTGACCACATCTGGTGAGGCTTCTGCCTCCTGGTGGTTTGACAAAGCATACAATCAGTTGCAACTGCTTTCGATAACTGAAGGGGCACCCTTGGGTGGCGGTGGTAGAGCGGAGAAATTAGCCTGTGACTTAGCTCCCCCAGTATTACCTCTCACTATCGGAAAATCCCTTTAGATATAGCCTGGATGGCCGCACAAATAGCATACCATAGTGCCAAACTAACATCTTCTTGGATGATTCCTCCCACATCTTCCACAACATGGGTATGATCGAGGAGAATGAGCTACACTCCCCTGATACTTTGTACCCTGAACTCTTGGCCCATGAATTGACTGAAAATTCTGGAATCACTGATCAGCTGGAGGTTTGGGTACTAGAGCACTAGCTGTGTACTAAGCATTACCCCAATTCTTTTTCTTATGCCACCTATTCCCCCAACTGCAATCCTGGTATTGACTATAATTCTGGTCCGCTGACCTGGCCCTCTTGGCTTGCCTATTTTTTTTCCTTGCCTCAACCACCTTCTTCTTTTGATCCTCTACCTGCTACATATGGACTGACAGTCAGGAGAAGTCCATATCTCTGTTCAGCATTGCCCCTTGCATTCTAGCACTAAGTCATCAGAAAGACCAAATGCAAATTTTCTCATTCGGGCTCTCAAATTTCCTGCCAACTCCGAAGCATAACGGGCTAGTTGGTTGAACCTCAGAGTGTACTCCTTGACGCTCATTTTTCCTTGCTTTAGATTGATGAATTCTTCAGCTTTGGCCTCCCTTATCTCCTAAGGAAAGCATCAATCTAGGAAGGCTTCCACAAATTCGCTCCACACTGAAGGCTCACATTCTCACCCATCAAATCTTCCCACTTATTATACCATTGATTTGCCACATCCTTCAGTTGATATGCTACCAACTCCACATCTTCAACTTCATTTACGTGCATAACTCAGAAAATATTTTCCAACTTATCAATGAACCCTTGAGGGTCCTCTTCAACTTTTAAGCCAGTGAATATGGGCAGGTTCAATCTCATGAACTGACCAACCTGACTACTTTCAGACGTGCCAAATACCAAACCCATGTCTTCAGATCAACGATTCTGAGAGGCTACCAGTTGTGTAATCATATGAACGGACTGCCTAAACTTTACATTCAAAATGTCCCCTTGAGAAGACTGGGAACGATTAAAATTTATCCTTTAGGATTGAGGGGGACTGATTCCTGGGGTGTGAGCTCTATTATGGGTCCGCATCCCATGGGTTGGACGGACCTCTTCTGCTTGCGGATTCTGCTCATTGATTTTACGGAGAGGCATGGTGATTTTCGAAAAGAGAAGAAATTATTGATCAGGAGACTTAAAGACCCAACAACACGAACTAAATCACAAAGAAGGGAAATATTCCTAAACGCCTAGTAGTCTTCTGCTTATAAGTGTGGCGCGCTACACACCCAAAAACAAGACTCTACCTAACATGATTTCACAGACACGCTGGGATCATGAACCATGCTCTGATACCAAGATTGTCACGACCCAAACCGAGGCCCTGGCTGTGATGAGCATTCCAAACCAAGAAGGCCCGGACACCCTTCTCTATCTGGTAGTCATGCACAATATTCATACAATAAAAGAAGATACGGAAAATATAACTTATTATAGAATCATGGTCATACTATGAACTCAATTTAATGATAAAGAATTTAAATTTCAACAACTCTAGACAATATCTAAACCAATCTACTAATTCTCTATTACATGCGAAAGTACCAACTGTCTGAATCTGGGACAAGGCTTCTAGTAGACCCAAAATAAAATAAATAACATAGTCTGGAATAAACAGGCCTTCCGAAACAAAAAAGGCTCACCATTGCATAGTTTGCTTCTATCTGAAATCTCTATTGTTTAACCAGACATCTAGATTGAGCCTCAGAACCTGGAAGATAGGGGGTCAATACAATTGTACTGGTACGCAGAGCAAATCCAAAATAATAATTTTTATTCAACATATATGAGAGAAATTTAAAATAGTTCATAAATATATCATATGGTAAGAATCACATGTGCATATTTAAAAGACTCTATAAAATCATCTATACTCTGTAACACATTTTTATTTTACTTTTGTGCTAGGTGGTATACCCTACAACTCTAAAATTTCATGGGCTATATAGAATCTGCCATTAACTCGGCAGCCAAGCCCCCAACCCAAGTATTCCACAAGGGTCAGAGTCTCTGTCTCTACTACAACACAGGGCCATCGCCAGCATACAATAATAATATACCCGTATTGGTAAAACACAATTTTAGGCAATGAGTCGATTGACTCATGCCTTCTTCGGGTAGACACCTAACCTTCTTTAAGCCCATTTTAATTCTTTAAAACAAGTATTCTCTGAAATCAAACTCTGAAAACTCTACCTCTATTATGGCATGCGTTTATATGCTATCGTCGTACCATTGACTTGCAAGTCGTATCTCTGAGCCATTAATAGCTTATTATAATTCTCTTCTTTCAAAACATAAGGTTTGGGACCACCATATCAATAAATCATTTCAAAGAACTCTTTCTTAAAACTCATATACACACATACAAGAAACTCTCTTTTTCAACATTTCAAATACACAAGGTGGTCATGTCAAAGTTCTCAATCACATGCAATTCTTTCACTTTAAAACAAAGATATAGTTATATTAAGAAACTCCCTCTCATCATCTCTAAATCATGTTCAAATAGTATGATATTAAGAAAACCACGTTCAAACCATTAAACAAGCATTTCAAATCATTCCTGACAAGATCATAAACTTTAATTTATCACAAGAAAGGGACTTCATAATTATGCTCTTAATCAATCTTAAAAACTCAATTTCATACATATACATATGAGTATAAATCAATTTTAGGGGAAAGACCTAAAGGCCAAAATAATAATATCATTAAAAAATTCATGATGCATAATTAAAACATGAATTTCAAAATCCCCTTTTTAAATTCATGCTTGATAAACTTTAAATCATGTTCAAGAATTTCAACAACCCATGTAGTTTTTTAAGATGAACCCCATGTACCTTAGGTTATGAATTTTTGGATGAACATTTGCTTTTGGGACTCTTTTTGTGTTTCTAATGGATGATTCTTGAAGCTCTTAGACTGAGAATTCCAATTCTTAAATCAATTTCGAGAATTGACGGTCAAATCTTGAGTTCCCTTGAATTTTGGGGTTGAAACCCTTAGGAGTATTATTGATGAATTTTGAGGAAAATATCAATAAAATGGTGATTTGGGAGTATAATCCTGCGTTAAGGATAAAAATGGGTCGGGGAAATAACTAAATTGCCACCTTGGACGCGGATCTTAAAAACTGAAACAACTGGACATCGACGCAATTGGTGATGCGGTGCATCGATATTGCCGATGCGATACCCGACGCATTCCGCCTTAATCGAGCCAAGCCTCAGTACTTTTGCCTGCCAGTTCCTGCACAAAATTGACCAACGTAATGAGCGACACGACGCACCAAGATGGCATTGTTCCACTATTTTGGGACACCAAACACGGTCTAAGCGCGGCCCAAAAAATCAGAAACTTATCCGAGATGTACTATCGACTTTTCCCATCGTGAATCAACTTAAAAATTAACTATCAGATGTTGAGAAGGTTGTAAAATGTATCCTCAAAGATTCGGAGCTAAAAAATGAGACTAAGTCCTTTAGACGCTTAGAAAAATTTTCAAGTTTTCAACTGTATAAGCATTCTACTAGGAGATCACCCATGGAGTACTTTAGTGGGGTGTTACATAAGTTCTCTAGCATGAAATAAAACACAAAGAAGGTAAACATTCCTAAATGTTTTGTAGCCTTCCTCTTATAAGTGTGGCACCCTACACACCCATAAAAGGGTCTCTACTGGACACTGCTTTAAGTGATCCTGAACCATGCTCTGATACCAAGTCTGTCACTATCCAAATCGGGACTTGGTCGTGATGGACACTCTAAACCAGCCAAGACCTGGGAGACCCCTTAGCCTTACCTCAAGAGCATAATAATAATAAAAAAGCTAACTAATCGATTAAAAAGTAATTTAATAAACCAAAAAATCAAGTTTGTAATTCAAGATCCAAATTTCTAAAATAACAACCCGACACTTTCCTCAAATCCTCTAACCAAATAATACTAACCAAGTTAGGACATGACCACCCCGATTATGTCAGAAGAAAACCAAAATTATTGAAATGGTAAAAGAAATATAAAGAAAACCAGGACTGTCGAAGATGGAGGGCTCACCACTTCAATAGATATCCAAAAGGAATACCGAACAACCTAAGGTTGCACAGGGTCATAGAAAAAACCCTCAGAACCTACATCATGAAATGATATAGCATCCAGGGATGGTCAGTATGGCGAGTTTTGGATGCAACCCATGGAAAGAGATAACATATGTGTGTGTATATATTCATTTATCCAAACTAGTAAAAATCACATACATAATCAATATAAATATAATAGGATGCCGAGATAGAGGAGAGGGGCATGGACCATGACCATTTGAAAATTTAATCTCAAATTGTGTAGCTCATACTGACCTTCAAACACCCACAGGTTATATGGGTCAAGCTCTCCCAGCTGAAAAGGCCCCAACCCATTATAGCTGCATGAACCAAGGAAATTTAGTGAAATACACCGAGGGAATAGCTTTCAAAAAAATATACTATGTAAACCAGACATAGTGGTCATAGACCCCCAATATCGGCAAACGTGGTTTCTAGTGTTGATGCCCCCAAGATCACACCTTCCTAATGAATCTACAGAATTCCTTTTAATCCCAGATTAAAATGGGTTTCACATACCATTGACGATGTAGTATTTTATTAAGGAATTTTCAAATTGGTATTGTCATATCAAGAGACTTGAAAGTCATTCCAATTATGCTATACCATGGCCAGTAGATTCAAAATTTTATTTTAAAATCTAAAGCCATAACCCCCAAGGGCATTTCAAAAACCTCTTTACATTTTTAACATTTAATGCCATGCAATATTTTAAATGATAAGTTAAACGCTACAGAATCCTTGTTAAAGGCCAAATTACGATATGGATTGAGGTTCATATCATTGTCATATCAAAATTCATAAATATTGTGAAACCCAAATTACAAAATTTCACCATTATCATTAAACACAATTTTGGTTTTCAATTCACCATTTAAATCATGGGGAAATCATTAAAACATGAGATGGACAATGCAAGTGAATAACAACAAAAAATCCTCAACCTTAGTTTGAATCAAGTATTCAAGAATACGTAAATATCATGTAAATTAATAGCATAATGTATTAATTAAAAAAGAGAGTGTCTAACATGTCATTTTATGAAGTGAATCTGAGAGAAACTTGAATTTATAGCCCCACGAATTGAATTCCTGAGAAAGCCCTTTAGTTTACTTCTCTTGAAAGTTTAAAGGGGAAAGAACAGTGATAAAAAGTTGATAACTTATGGGTAATAGGGATTTAAAGAGTGTTTAAAGTCATTTAATGGGCTTAAGGACCAAAAATCCCCCGCCTCAAACTGAAAATCGATCTGGGCATTTTGTCACCGTAGGCGTGGCATTCCCTTATTGCTCCAACCCAAGGGCACTACACACCTTTATCACCTATCACCACGTGCCCAGGGCGTGGCACGCCGCTATCGCAGACCCTCACTAGTTCAGGGACTCAAAACTACCCCGAACTCTTTTTCAAAATTTTGAAACTCTCCCAAATCATCTCTTTGACATCCCTTATTATGATTCAAGCAAAAAATTATCATTAAACATGATGGAGGGTTCAAAATAAAATCATTGAAATTTATGGGGTCTTACAATAGTAGTGTATCATGTTTAATTGAATGTATATAATTTTTTTGCAAACAAGAAGTACGAACAAAGGTCCTCCTTTTGTGATTTCGTCATTAATGTTCTTTTTCTTTCTGTATCCGATATCTATTTCTATACTATGTGCGAGAAACAACATAAAATCAATTCCTTTAATAGGTGAAGGTGAGAATTGTTACTAGCATAATTCTTGATTCTAGAGGAAAGGAAAGCTTTAAAATAGGAGGACGAAACCAACGTGAAACATATATCTATAGGATCACAATTTAGTGTTCTTTAGCTATGCAAATTGAAAATATTTGTCTTTTTTTATAATAATGTATGCGTTCAAATGATTCTCTTGAATCCTTTTTATGTTTTGATACGAGATAAACTATTAATACATGTAATTCATGTTGGATGCAGTGATATGGAATGTCCCTCTGCATAATTCATTGTAGTAGTTGGACATAGACATGTTCTTCACGAAGAATCCATTATTGGTAGAGTTGTTGACGTCATTACAACTGCTAATAAAGCTACTAAAGTTGCTTTAAGGCTTGTGAGACCAAGAAAGAAGGTAATGGTATCCTAAATTTTAGTTATTCTGATGCACTAACTATTTAAATGTTATTTTAGAGGTATTGGCTGTTTTTTTTTTCTATATCTCGCTTTTATATAATAAGTGATTTCTTTGTTAACTGATTTATAATAAAAGATTTATATCTGAAAATTTCCCTGACATGTCAAATTATGTACATCATATAGTTGGAAAGTAACATTAAGTCCTAAAATATATGGTAAGTGTTGGCTGCAAGAAGCTTTGGCCGGAGAGATACCAATTTTAGCGTTGTATGCAATTGATTGTTGTAAGATATACTATATTACTGGTGTGTAATACCTGACGCATTTATATAACACTCCTAAGAGATAATTTCAATTTCCAATCACTTGCTTTAAGTCAAACTATATTATTCAAATAGACACAACATTTATTTTGAAGCTCATTGCTACTTTTATCATTTTGTGCTCCTAAGATATAGTTTATTAATAAACTTGAGGTACACCTTCTATAACTCAAATATTTTTAAACAATTTCTATGCTTATTTATTTTTCAACTTTTTTTTTTTTTTTTATATTTTTGCTTTGATTTTTGTTTTCCTGCTGTATCTTTTTTTTATTAATTTCTCTCAACCTTTATTTTTTTATTTTTTTATATTCTTTTTTTCACGACTCGAACCGGGGCCTTGGCCATGACGAGCATCCCAAACCATGAAGACCCGAACACCCTTCTGTCTCTGGTAATCATGTACAATATTCATAAGTTATAATAGAAGATGTGGAATTGTAAATCATTATGGAAACATGGTCATACTCTGAGTTCAATTAAACTATGAAAAATGAAATCCTATATCAACTACACAACATCTGAACCAGTCTGCGAAATCTCTAATACATCTGAAAATGACAACTGTCTGAAACTGAGACAAGGACCCCAGTGGACCTAAATCAAAATAAATAACATAATTTGAAAGACATAGTCCTTCTAGAATAAATAAGGCTCACCAACTGCACACATCACTGCTGTCTGAAAAGTCTACAGCCTAGCAGGACCTCTGAACTGAGCTTTAGACCTTGGGAGGAAGGAGGGTCAATACAAATGTACTGGTATGCAAAGTAATCCAAAATAAAGCTTTTATATAAATAAAATAATGGAGAGCAATTTGTCCAAACATCATACATAAAATAGTTTTCAAAACACATGAGCATCATTTTAATAATCATAAAAACCTTTCTGTCAATGCAATATTTTATCTTCGTATTACTTCTGAGTTAGGTGGTACGCCCCTACAAGTCTAAAATCCCACGGGCTAAATGGAGTCTGCCATTGACTCGGCGGGGAAGCCCCCAACCCAAGTGTGCCGCAAGGGTTGGGGTGTCTGAGTCTAATACGCCACAGGACACTAGGCCAGCATAATATAATATACTCGGATCGACAAATCACAGTTTTAGGCAATGAGTTGTCGGAACTCGTGCCTTATTCGAGGGATCACCTAACATCTCTTTATGCCCAATTTTATCCATTTCTAAACATAAATCATCCTGAAATCTTAAGTAGTGAAAATCTGGTTTCTATGTTTGTCTGAGCCTGTTATGGCATTGTCTATTTTGGTATCATCATACCAAGACATGCAAGTCGTAATTCTGAGCCATAATGAATTAAGCATAATTCTTTCATTAAAACTCAATTCAGACCACCAAACATTTGAAATAGTATGAGATGATTTCATATTTTGAAACATAAGTCAAAACTATGCAAGAATTCTTCAAACATATGGTGGTCGTGTGCTTTTGGCAAAACCATGCACTTTTTCATTATATGTATATTCTACATCTATCAACATGCATAACCCTCTCTTTGTATTTCAAAATTATATTCAAGTCATAGTATAAATCAAGACATTTCGTATCATGCTCTTCAAGAAGCATTTCAAAACAATCCATAATATATCATGAGAAAAGGAAATTCATAACAAGAGAGGGATTTTTCTTGAGTCATGCACTCAATTCAATCATCATTCTTTAAAACGCGTGCTTACATATACATACAATTTCCAATCGATTTGGGGGAAGGTCTAAAGACCAAAACAATACCGTCAAAACTTCTAAAACATGATTATATTCATAAATCCAAAACACCATTCTTAAAATCATGATTTCTATGCCCATGAGATTTTACGAAAATCCCGCATACCTTAATTTATGACTCGTGAATGAACTCGTGCTTTAGGAATACTATTCGAACAATTGATGGGTGCTTCTTGCAGACCTCGCAATGGGGATTTTGAATCTTGAATAATTATTAAAAACTCACGGTGAAATCTTAGGATATTTGGGTTTTTAGTTTGAAACCCTAGAGAGAGTTTCTTGTAAATTTTTGAAGAAAAAAAGAATAATGTGGTCACTTGGGAGAAAAATCCCATGTTTAAGCTGATTAAGGGGGTGAAAATTACCCAACATGTCCTTAATGAGATGAAATAAAATATAATTAGGAGTCCAATTTTATGGGCCACCGCAATGCACCACTATTGCGGTGGCTCACTGGAAAATGACGAATATGATTTTTAGGGTCACCGCGATGCGGAGCCATCGTGTTGTTCCACTGGTTGGGACCTAAAACTTTAGCGCGACGTGCCACAATCGCGCTAGGCTACTGTAATTTGACAATTGTTAAATAGAATACCTCCGCGACGTGCCAAGTACCAAAATAACGGTGTTTTACGACTAGGACCAAAATTAGCCATAACATCTTGCCTGGGTATTGGATTTGGGCAAATCTTATATCGATGAAAAGCTCATTCAATTTCACACACTACATAATTGATTAACATAGAAAATTTGCATAGGATTTATGGTTTTGGATCATCTACACATAGAGATGATGGTTTTCGTTCTAGCCCAAAATATGGGGTGTTACATTATCTCCCCCTTGGGATTATTCGCCCCCAAATGATGGGTAGGAACGCTGAAGCTTAAAGGTATAGAATAACGCAGACTTGATGTGTCTTCTAAGAAAGGATATAACAGATCTGAAACATTTAAACTTCTATTGTGAAACTGAATTCTGAGCTGACTTGACTTTACTTTCTTCAAAGAGCTGATTTATGCTGAGAGTTTATGATTCCCACTGAAGTCTTTATGCTCAAATCACGTACATTGGATTTAGAAGTGATAACTTATGTAGGTACGAATCATGAGGCAACAAGATTTAGATCGCACAAAGGTATTACACTGTCTGAGCTAAAATATCTGAAAAAATTTTATATAATGTTTTGAACTCTTATGAACTGAGTCATGACTGAATAACTGAATCTGAAACATGATGTTTGGACTGAACTGAGTTCACAACTTACACGGATGGAATAGATTATCTTTTGGAATATTCATACGTATTGGATTTCAGATAGTAGGACTGGTTGAAAAGGTTGGAAACCGCAGTAACTTGTCTGTCTGACTGTTAAGCTGAATTGCTAGGTATACAGACTTAAAACTTATACTTAACTGAAGTATCTTTTCAACACTCTTTCTAGAGAAGTCCTAGTAGCATTAGGGAGCAAAGAATCTCTGACATGAGTTACACAAAACATCCAACTAAGGAATTATGACAACGATACTACCCTATGGCGTGGAATATAGACACATAACTCGTAAACTAGGATAGAATTACCAAACCTTAGGTAATGCAACTTCTTAGTTTCAAGATTAGCCACAATTCTAAAATATTCTCTCAACTATACTTTCCCCTTAAACACCGTGCTCATTGATTCCATTTATTTTTTATCACATGGCCGCTAATATTTCCATCTACTAATGTCTAAACTAAGCTCAATCCCCTCAAATCTTCAAGCCTAACTCAAAATCACAAGGCGCGCCACATAATACTGTAGTACTAGTCTGAATCATAAATTTAGTACACCCTACATTTCATAACTCCTCATCTTATGCCTAATTCTTTTTGCCATTCCAACACTCACCTTCAACTTCGTATTAGACATTCACACACACTCAAAGCATCCATCCGCATATATACAAACATGATATTCAAGCCTATCTTCATACCCACATATACACTTCTAAACAAACACTTATAAAGCATCTTTCTCATAATCTCTAATACTTCCATCCATAACAACTTCCCTGCATTACTCAGATGATACACATAAAAAATTCTCAACTAACCAAACCATAAATGAAACTTTATCTCAAAATTCTTTCAAACTTAAAAGCTTGCATAAAACAAGAACACAACAATTTTCCCAAATATAACACCTAAAACTTCAACTAACCTTGACACGCATCAAAGACTCGGCCCCAATCTTACTCCATAATTACTGCCTTAACTCAAATAAGCATACAACTATCTTTCATCAAAAAGAAATGTTTATTCTTTCCCATCTAAACAACTGTTCATCATCATTATCTCGACCTAAGGAAAAATATCACTGCAATTTGGAATATCAGGATCCGAAACATAAGGGGAGTACTAAGCATAACTTGATACCCTACTGAGGCGTAATGAATAGAGAACTCATGGCATGGATTCATTTAAGAGATCTAACCTGAGGACGTACCTAATATGAATCTGAATTTTCACTGATCGTTAAGAGTATCACATGTGCACAAGAGTCATGAACTGCATGACCCAAATTTTTGAAATTCATAACTTATGGAAAGTGATTCTGACTACTGAAAAAACTGGGAACTCATCATACTAGGAACTAGAAGAGTACATGATTCCTTATCATATCCATGAACACGAGTTATGATCATGAAGCTGAAACATAAAGCATGAGTATGTTTCGAAATACATAAAGTAAACTGCTGAAATAAGAATAGATTGAGCATCATTCTTTCTTATGGCCAATTCCACAACTTACTGGCACATCTATTAGCATCTTAAAAATTGACTTGGTTACTCGTTCTATCATATCCCCCTTAGATTTAAGCCATTACTCTAAGTCTGTGAACCACTATATATACTTTGGTATAAACTGAAATCACTCTACTCTAGAGTTGGGGATATAACAATACACATAAAACTAAACTTACCCTGTAAGACGGTATCTTCATGTATAGAACCCAATGCTAATACCTACTTCTAAGATTCAACCCCTTAGGTTTCTATAGCCCCAAAAGTCATCATATAACATCTTAAACATTCACAACCTCAGATTCTTCTAACAGTAATCATGAATATCTCCAAACCTTTGGTGGACCATACCAATTCTGTCATAGTCTATTAGCATAACGACTCTAAACTTATATTTCTAAACCATGAGAATCAAGATTATGCAAAAAGGCTCAACATCATTAATCATAACTCCATAACTTAGCTTCAAGAACATCACATATTATCTAACTAGTCTTTCTTTACCTAGCAACTCAACGGTACTACTAATCACACAACATGCAATGATCCTTGAAAATAATGCATCCCCATAGCACCTTGGGTGTACTTCTTCATCATACTTACAACATCAGACTTGATTACGAATCAAATAAACTTAAGCCTTTGTATACAATGTTCAAGCCTACTAGATCACTTTCGCACAACTAACACCCACCACATCAATTCATTATATCCACCTTGATCACAATCTACTATTCCAACTTAGTGTCCAATTCTAGCTATGATGAACCACCACTTCATACAATATTCTTACATGCCAAAACATCTGGAAACATTAATCCGCCAAAAGTTCATGATAGTAAGGATCAATCGCAATCCTATGATCTATCTTATTTAAAATCCATTATCACATCTTCCTTCTACACATCATTACTATCTAACCCTTTTATACAGCTAAACTTAGTTCATGGCTCCATAAGTCCAAACTAAACCCCCTTTTATACACATGAACCATGCTTTGATACTCCTTCTCTACCTTACCTTCTACTCAACTAAGACACAGGGACGTATCACTTCATTACCAACATACATATATTCAATAAATCACCCTTACCACTTTTCTTGCCATTACGCCACTAAACCCCTGTTCCAACCAACACAAGAACAACAAGATGAACAACAAGTTGCTGTGAATCAAAATAGGCCCCACACAGTTCCACTAGACTTTGATTTTGTATTTTGAAAAAAAAGTGAGATAAATGGCAAGACAACTATGCTAGTGAATCAAAAAAGCCTCACACGGCTTCACTAGACTTTCAGTTTCAATGACACAATGATAACAAGATTACAAGAGATAGAAACTTGGCACATATCATTCCATGATCTAAGAATACACATCTTGCTCTGTATATAAAAAAAATCTAAGTCAAACACTCCCCACACAGACTACTACGCAATCCACACATGCTACTAGCTACCACATTAGTCTATCACTACAAATGGTAAATCATTCTCAAACATCAGTTATTCAACTAAACACATTTATCTACACAAAAGTCACTCTCACTCTAATTTCTAGCCTTACGACTTCACATCACCAACTTCTTGGTCCAATATCACTACCAATAGGTCATGACACCGTCACTTTAACTTATACTACTACTCGGATGGAAATATAGTTCCAACATTCCCCCCTAAAGTATGACGTTTGCAACATAAATTTTGAAAAGGACCGAATACACTTAATACTGTAAGCTGAAAAGAACAATTTCATCAGAATCAAAGTTCACACTTAGAATTAATACACCTTGGAGTACTAACGGGCTCTTCTCAAGTCCTTGCACAAATTTTAAACTCTTATATGACTTAATCAGAAAGGACCATACCGTTTAGACTCTAAACTTCTACACTTGAATCACCCAATTAATAAGACATATCGAAGCACATCAAAGTAAGAAAAGAATTGGGATGACTTTACTTCCGTATGGGCGACACCATAGTACAATTTAGAGTATGTAAGCAGGACATTCTGACTCCATAGCATGAACTAGAACATGAAGAAAGATAGACATTCCTAAATGTCTAGTAGCCTCCTGCCTATAAGTGTGGCACGCTACACACCCATAAATAAGTTTCTACCCAATGGAATTTCATAGACACCCTGGGACCATGAACCGTGATTTGATACCAAGGTTGTCACGACCCAAATTGGGGCCCTGTCCGTGATGAGCATCCCGAACCATGAAGGCCCGGACGCCCTTCTCTCTGGTAATCATGCACAATATTCATAAGTTATAATAGAAGATGCGGGATTGTAAATCATTACGGAAACATGGTCATACTCTGAGTTCAATTAAACTATGAAAAATGAAATCCAATATCAACTACACAACATCTAAACCAGTCTGTAAAATCTCTACTACATCTGAAAATAACAACTGTTTGAAAGTGGGACAAGGCCCCCAGTAGACCTAAATCAAAATAAATAACATAATCTGAAAGACATAGGCCTTCTAGAATAAAGAAGACTCACCAACTGCACACATCACTACTGTCTGAAAACTCTACGGCCTAGCAGGACCACTGAACTGAGCTTTAGACCCTGGGAGGAAGGAGGGTCAATACAAATGTACTGGTACGCAAAGTAATCCAAAATAAAGTTTTTATATAAATAAAATAATGGAGAGCAATTTGTCCAAACATCATACATAAAATAGTTTTGAAAACACATGAGCATCATTTTGATAATCATAAAAACCTTTCTGTCAATGAAATTTCTGATCTTTATATTACTTTTGAGTTAGGTGGTACGCCCCTACAAGTCTAAAACCCCACGGGCTATATGGAGTCTGCCATTGACTCGGCGGGGAAGTGCCCAACCCAAGTGTACCGCAAGGGTTGGAGTGTCTGAGTCTAATACGCCATAGGGCACTAGGCTAGCATAATATAATATACCCGGATCGGTAAATTACGATTTTGCACAATGAGTTTTCTGAAATCGTGCCTTATTCGGGGACCACCTAACATCTCTTTATTCCCAATTTTATTCATTTCTAAACATAAATCATCCTGAAATCTTAAGTCATGAAAATTTGGTTTCTATGTTTGTCTGAGTCTATTATGGCATTGTCTATTTTGTTATCGTCATACCAAGACTTTCAAGTCGTAATTTTGAGCCATATTGCATTAAGCATAATTATTTCATTAAAACTCAATTCAGACCACCCAACATTTGCATAGTATGAGATGATTTCATGTTCTGAAACATAAGTCAAAACTATGCAAGAATTCTTCAAACATATGGTGGTCATATGCTTTTGGCAAAACCATGCACATTTTCATTATATGTATATTCAACATTTATCAACATGCATAACCCTCTCTTTTTTATTTCAAAATCATATTCAAGTCATAGTACAAATCAAGACATTTCGTATCATGCTCTTCAAGATGCATTTCAAAACAATCCATAGTATATCATGAGTAAAGAAAAATCATAACAAGAGAGGGATTTTTCATGAGTCATGCTCTCAATTCAATTATCAATCTTTAAAATATGTGCTTACATATATATACAATTTCCAATCAATTTGGGGGAAGGTCTAAAGACCAGAACAATACCGTCAAAACTTCTAAAACATGATTATATTCATAAATCCAAAGCCCCATTCTTAAAATCATGATTTCTATGTCCACGAGACTTTAGGAAAACTCCGCGTACCTTAATTTATGACTCTTGAATGAACTCGTGCTTTAGGAATGCTATTCGAATAACTGATGGGTTCTTCTTGTATCCCTCACAATGGGGATTTCAAATCTCAAAGAATTATTGAAAACCCACGGTGAAATCTTAGGATATTTGGGTTTTTAGTTTGAAACCCTAGAGAGAGTTTCTTGTAAATTTTTGAAGAAAAAATGAATAATGTGGTCACTTGGGAGAAAAATTCCATGTTTAAGCTGATAAGGGAGTGAAAATTACCCAACATACCCTTAATGAGACGAAATAAAATATAACTAGGAGCCCGATTTTATGGGCCACCACGACACGCTACATCGTGGTGGCTTACTGGAAAATGACGAATGGGATTCTTGGGGTCACCGTGACGTAGAGCCATAACGTTGTTCCACTAGTTGGGACCTAGAACTTCAGCACGACGTGCCACAATCGTGTTAAGCTACTGAAATCTGACAATTGTTAAATAGACCACCTCCGCGACGCGCCAAGTACCAAAATGATGATGTTTTACGACTAGGACTAAAATTAACCATAAGATCTTGCTCGGGTATCGGATTTGGGCGAATCTTATATCGACGGAAAGTTCATTCAATTTTCCACACTACATAATTGATTAACATGGAAAATTTGCATAGGATTTATAGATTTTGGATCATCTATGCATAGAAATGACGGTTTTTGTTCTAGCCCAAAATATGGTGTGTTACACTTTTGGACCTTCATTGGTCTGTGATGCCCGCTATATCCAGGACCTAGGCTAGGACCTAGGTCTGTGTTACCCCTTATTTAGTTGATTATTGAAGTTTATTTTGATGAATTTAATTTTTCCCCTTAATTTCATATAAAACTGATCTTAAAGCATTCTATTTAATAAGCATAGACTCTTTCCACCTGAAGATATAAATGAAGTATTGACTTATTAAAATTAAAAGATATATATTTTCTATCTAAAGCAACAGAAATTATATGCTGACAAACTCGTAAAAATGTTATTGTTTTACAATTTATGATCTTTATCGAGTTGTAATATTTTTCATATTTCATGTTTTATCACTCATTCTTGTCTCATAAATTAACAGATGTGAGCTTTCATTTCATCCACTCAGCTCCAGGGAAGAGCCAATTTGTTTCGACTCCCTTTCGAAGAAAACTTATATTATTTTGCATGGTCAAAATTATTTTTAATGCATATATAGTAGATGTTGAACCCCCTTTGACTAGTTTGTTTGTTTACTTCTTTTGATTTTGAACCCCTTAATAAATATCCTAGCCACGCTACTGCTTGACTCCAATATGATGTGTAACATCATCGTTAATCTATATGGAATAAGATGATATTATGTGCAGGTTAAGTTTAGATATAAGACTGAAGTACCCACAAGCTGTATTAGAAGATATGACATACTAAGATTTTACAAGGATCCTATTCCCTTTCCCCCAACACTCATTTTTTCTGTATTTCTTGATCCTTTTTGTGCTGATATGGTGCTGCCAAGACAACTTAAAAAAACCGAAAAAATATTCTGCTACTTGCAATGAGATTTTCTTTTAAAATTAGTAAAATTTGCACATTTAATACTCTGGAAATTACTAAAAATAAATTAAATAAATAATTTATTGAATTCATATTTTAAAATCCTTTGAGAGTTACTCCAAGATTTCTTTTCTTTTTAATAAAATATAAAAGAGAGAGAAGTGTTGAAAACACTCAAAATTTGGCACGAATTATAACTTTAGACTTCGAACTACACCTAGTATTAGAAACACACCTAAACTTGACTAAATAATTTTAAAAATACCCTAAGTTGCTATATGACATATCAAGTGGTCTCTAACTCTTGTGGGTTCGTAAACTACTTAAAAATAATGCCACATAAGTATTAAATGATAAAAACCTCATTTTTAACTTTTGCCAACACAATCCTACTGTTTCCTAGTTAAGTTTTTCTCCCATTAAAATGCACCAGAAGTTTGAACTTAAACTTACCATCTTATTTAATTTTTAAAATTTTTTATCATAATTGTTTGATGATTATACTTTGTAGATTTGAATTTGAGGCTACATTAAAAATTACATAGTCGGATGACAATCTTCGAAGGAGATTTAATTAAAATTGCTTACATTAAATAAACCACAAATAAAAATGAAGAAAGATTATTACTGATACTTTTATCATAGATTTGTTGGCTAAAACCCTAAAATTTCTATGAAAAGGAAAATCAAAGGGTTATGTTGGGAATTTGTGAGAGAATTATGAGGAGAGCAAGAGTCCTAGAGACGCAAGAGACTTTGTGGAGTGATTTCACCAGATAGGATTATTTTAGCCACTATATTCTTTAAATGTCTTTTTTATTTTCTTTTTTACTTTAAATATCCACGTGGATACCACCACATAAATAAAACATCTGCAGAAAGTTTAGCTGGACCAGAGCGAACACACGTTAGTTAGATATGACAAAACAAAGAAATTTTAAAATTCATTCAGTCAAGTGTAGGGGTGTTTCTAATACTAGATATAGTTCGCGTACTAAACTAATAATCTGCGCCAAGTTTGGATTGTTTTCAATACTTCACTCAATATAAAATTTTATTTTACTTCTATTTACATAAAATGGAAAAAAGTTTTTAATCGTACCTTATTTACAATTGCATTAACATTCTGATCGGACAACACATTTTTTCCTTCACTAGCAACAACAGAATTATTGTAGTCTTCTTTTTCACCCTCCACCTCATCGTAATAATCACCATCAGTCCATCACCATCCATTCACTCCACTTGGGGCGTCACAGCAAGAATATCAGTAATAGACCTCTTCTTCTGAACCATTGCTTTTCCAAAAATTCCTTTTCTTTTAGTAAAATAAAAAGGGAAAAAGTTTTTAATTAAAGGCAACCGACCGCAACCGTTCTTACATTAGGTCGACCGACTGCGACCATCAAGAGCCGAGATTGTCATAACTTTTATCGCACAAAGCTCATGGCCGCGATCTCTTTGCTTGCCAATGCTGATGCGACACTGAATGTTCTCTGGCAGAAAATCCTATGTTCTCTAACACTGAAGAAGAGAGCAATAGCTTTCGTTGTTTGCAAAAGGTGGTGTCACGTGATAGCATCATTGGACGACCGCAGGTTCATGGAAACACATTCTACAAAGATATGCTGCGGAATCTGTTATCGGCTTGGATGTCTCGTCCTGCCGATGCAGCTACGTTCTCAACCCTGTTATCAAACTTGTTGAGGACAACACTAGTTTCACTGAATTCTATTTGTTCCTACATAGTGTTAAAACAATAATGATAATTGTACAAAATTCAAAATAAACTTGCTTGGCTTAGAGACACGATAATACGCTTCTTCAAGATAGTTGAAGTCTCTCCCACGAGCAAATGGAAGAATTAGTAATAACTCTATCTTCAGGATTCAACTAAGTCACAAAACAAGAAGCATTCAAGAATGTTGCTCTTCTATTCTTGAATTGGTGATTTCACCGATCAATGTCTCTCAAGGGGATAAATGTTTTTTGAGTGCTTATCTTTCCAAACAAATGAAACACTATTTATAGGGTAAAATTTTCATGCAAGAGAAAAGTATTAATTAATTAATAGTAAATAGATTCATGAATACTTTAAAACAAAAAAGTAACTTTTGTTCAAGAATCTAAAACGTATAATTTAAAGAAGAATGAATTTGAAGAATGAATTTGTCAAATTCATGTTCTTTGTAACTCCATACTTTTAACTAATGCAATTGTTTTAAAAATTAATTGAAACATAACTTAAAATCTTTAACCGATGTATTTGTTTCAAAATTTATTGAAACACAACCTTTAACAATAACAATCCCCCACTTGTTTCAAGAAATTTTATCGTTAAAAATAAAATTCATTTGAGACATCAATCTAGCAATATGCATCAATAATAGTGTCTTTTGGAATTAAACCATTAGCTAGTGAAGACTTTTCTAAATCATTGACTACTTAGTGAACAAATCTTGAATTAAGTAGAAAAATACTCCACGCATATTGCTATGTTCCGGTGAAAATCGAAATCCTTTGACACCTTACGGCCATGTGCCCTGAATCCTTTTAGCTAAGTGCTTTAAGATTCCCTGTTAAAATCTTATTGAAGCGACCTCCACTTCGTACTTAGTGCGGTGAATTCATCAAGAGTAACTTAGCATACTCCGACCAAATAGTCTATGAATTTCATTAAGAGAAATTAATCTCATCCTCCTTCATAACAAATTATCAGTAAATCTATCAAGAGTGTTCCTACACACTCCAACCGAAATCGATGTATAGACTTATTAAAAGAATATAATCTCATTCTTTTCTTCTGTAGGAATACTGTCAAATCTATCAAGAGTATTATTATTTAATCCAACCCAGATCAGTCTTATAGATTTATCAAGAGAAAAAATCTCAACTTATGCACATCTACTCACTCTCTAGGGAAATTTCTTTTTTAAAGATGTGCTTCATAATTGTAACTTTACTTGTTTTTTTTTTGAACCCAAGATTACATCATTAGGTAGGGTTTCTATAAAGTACAATCATTCTACAATAGGCTTTATTCCCATCTCATTTCAAGTTTGTACCACCAATTCCTTGCCTAACCCTTTAGACAAAGGATCTGCTAAATTGAGTTTGGACTTCACATATTGAAGCAATATTATGCCATCCTCCAATAATCTTCTCACATAATTGTATTTGAGACGAACTTGTCTTGACTTGCCTTTTTAACTATCACTTAAAGCCCGAAATATAGCAGCTTTGTTATCACAATAGATAGTCAAAGATGGTATTGGCTTACTCCATAATGGAATATCTATCAGCATACTCCATAGCTAGTCAGCTTCTCCTCCAGCAGAAGACATAGCGATAAATTCTGACTCTATGGTTGAGTGAGTAATACATGTCTACTTCTTTGATCTCCAACATAGTGCTGCTCCGGCCAAAGTAAAAATCCAAGCAGTAATAGATTTAGAGTCATTTGGATCAGAATTCCAGGTAGCATCACTGTAGCCTTCAGTAACTAATGGAAAGGTAGAATAATGCAGGCCAGCATTAATTGCACCCTTCAGATACCTTAAAACATGAATTAAGGCATTCCAATGCTCAACTCCAGGGCCACAGTAAACTTGCTCAAAGTTCCTAACGCATAACTAATAACAGGCCTGGTACAATGCATACATACATAAGACTCCCTACAACTTGAGAATATATCAATTGATCAAGAATATCATCAGAATTTCGCACTAGTTTGATGCTAGGATCAAATGGTGTAGGAGCAAGCTTGTCGTCAAAATGACCAAACCTCTTTAGAACCTTCTCAATATAACTTGATTGAGTAAGAGTCAAACCATTTGTTGATCTTACAATTTTGATTTCTAAAATTACATCAATTTCTCCAAGATCTTTCATTTCAAACTGAGAAGAAAGAAAATATTTTATTTCTTTGGCTCTTTTGATATCAGTTCCAAAGATCAACATGTCATCTACATAAATACATATTATAACACTAGAATTTTCTTGAAATTTACTAAATATGCAGATATCTCCACCATTGATTAAGTAGCCATTAGAAATCATAACTTTTCTAAATTTCTCTTGCCATTGCTTTAGAGCTTGTTTCAATCTATAAAGAGATTTAAGAAGCTTACAAACTTTACGTTCTTGTCTAGGAATGACAAATCCTTCTGGTTGTTTCATGTAGACTTCTTCATCTAGATCTCCATTCGGGAATGCAGTCTTCACATCCATCTGATGAATCACAAGACCATGAATTGCTGCTAGAGCAGTCAAGAGACGAATAGAGGTCATCTGAGCTATAGGTGCAAAAGTATCAAACTAATCAATATCTTTCAAGTAAGTAAATCTTTTAGCTATACAGAGGGTAGAGGTCATCCGAGCTATAGGTGCAAAAGTATCAAACTAATCAATATCTTTCAAGTAAGTAAATCTTTTAGCTATACAGAGGGGTTTGTACTTATCTAAAGTACCATCAGATTTTATTTTCTTCCTAAAAATCCATCGACAACCAATTGGTTTATATCCAGAAGGTAGATCTGATAATATCCATGTATTATTAGCCATTATAGAATGCATTTTATCATTAATGGCTTCACACCAAAAAGGAGCTTCATGTGAAGACATAGCTTCAGCATAAATTTCAAGATCTTTTTCAACCAAATAAGCTTGAAAATTAGGTCCAAAGTCTTTTGATTTGGCTGATATTGAACTATGTCTTGGTTGACTTTCTTCTAATGGCTCAACTATTTTCCTTTTAAGAGAAGAAATAGAAGAACTTGCATCTTGTTCAAAAGAATCTTTTTTTCTTGAGAAATATATGCTTAAAAAAGTTAGCATGTAAAGATTCGATAATTGTGTAAGGACTTGCGGTTTCAAGATTTAAAAATCTATAAGCCTTACTGGTTTGTGAATAACCAATAAACACATAATCTACTCTTCTATAGCTGATACAAGACAGCCCAAGAATACAAGAAAATAAACACCAAAATAGTCCACTAGTGCAAGGAACTATGGACCTCTTTTGGTGACCCCTCTCGGATTCAAGAACACAACAAGAACACCATGTAATAAGGTGTTTAACCCCTAATTTCCAGAAGCAAACCAAACTATATTATGACAATAAAAATGAAGAACAAAAATGTTACAACCACAATAAGCAAATGGCTTGAACAAAAACAACACAAACTACAAGATTAGGACAAGAAACAAAGATAGATAGTTAGACAAGTGTTGATGTAGTCTTAACAACCCAAGATCATATTCACTCTTGGACCTTTAAAACTTTATACAACAAACACCTAAATCTTACAATGACACAAGAGGGGCATCCACTTCTCAAAGCAACAAAGTCTCAAGCTTTGTAATACACAAGAGAATCCACCCTTATGCTATGCCCTAATTTCAATTTTGAGAACTCTCTCTCACAAGAGTAGTGTCTTCAATATCAAGAATAAACTAAGAAAATAAACCCTACAAGGTTCTATTTATACAACATTATAAATAATAGAGAAATGACAAAAGAGCCCTTTAGTGACTAGTCTTTAAAAATACTCAAAAGTGTTATGATCATGATCATGATCATACTTGTATCATCCTCTCCATATTGAGAAGAATTTGATCAAAAATTCACAGACTCACCTCTTTTACAAAGGCACTTCACAATCTCTTTCTTCCGGCCACACATCTTCTCCATACTCTTCATTTTACACTTCGGCTTCTTTTTGCTCTTTATTTTACGATTTGTCATCATTATTAACCAATTCAATGCCTATCTATTCTCCAAGATAGTACAATTTATCCCCTCTTAGGATCATATTCCACCGATTTGGGCACTCACTAGCCTTGTGCCCCCACCCTTGACACTTGAAGCATTGAAACCCCTTGGGATTAGAAGTAGAATTCAATTTACGTTCATACCTTGGAGGATGTTTTTGGAAACCCTTAGTGGCCTTGGGTTGGGTAGCCATGAATGAGTTCTATTTGAGCTCCCTCTCAATCTATAAAGCCGCGTGGAAGATGCCATCAACGGTGTAAAATTTGTGAAGCATCATGTGACTGAAGATGTCCTTGTTTAACCCAACCTTGAAGTGCACAATGTCATGACTTACTTTCTCGCCTCGGTAGTCAAGTTTCAACATCAATTGTTGAAATTCATCATAGTAAGCCATGACACTCTTTCTCCCTTTCCTCAAATTATACAATTTTGTAGGAAGATCATGCCTATAATCTCCGACAAGTACCATTGCCGCATAAGGTTCTTCAACCGAAACCAAGGAGGAGGTTGTTCCCCAATCATCTCATTCCCAAACCATTTAACATACTCCCACCATGTATTAGCATACTCTTTGAAGTGAGCTATCGTATATATACTTTTCTTTTCTTCCATGAGATTATTAAGGTGGAAGATCTTGTCACAAGACAACTCCCATGCAAGGTAGGCTTCAGGATCACTCTTACTTTTGAAAGCGGGAAGGATCACTTTGATGGAATTGATACCTACATCTCGGTTTGGATGGTCATATCTCACCTCTCGGTCTAACTCCCTATGTCTACCTCTCATTCTATTTTCCCTCAAGTAAACATCATTATACAGCCCATAACCACCATGTTGTTCTCCCCTACCATAACCCTCAACATGGATGGGTCTATTTGGGTTAAGTGGAGCTTGTAGTGGTGGGATTGAATTTGGATAGTGAGGTCTTTGGTCAAGTGAAGTTTGGATGAGAGGGTTCAGGTTTAGGGGTGGTATTTGAGGTCCAAGCCCTTCTTGTTGGACTTGGTGGAGTGGAGGATAGTTTGGTCTATCTTGTTCTTGTCTTCGAGAGTAGAGATTGGTTGGATTTGTGGCAATTGGTGGATATAGCATTTGGTGCATGGTCCGGGAGTATTAGTTCGGAAATTGTTTTGAGGTGTGGAAGGTCGACTCCTTTGGCTTTCCACACGTTCTAATCTCCTACTTATTGATTCCACAGCCGTATCTAATTTCTCAAGACCCACATTCAACCTAGCCACATCTCAGGATATAGTTTCAAGGTGAGCCAAAATGAGATTGATGGCATTATTATCCATTGTTTTAGCATTTGAAGCCTCGGGTTCCATTGTGGTTTTACCAAAAATAAACCTTCAATTTACGGTCCAAGAAGACACCCAATCAGTCCACAATGCCACACAAAACAATACAATACAAATTCTATAAAACAAAACACACATGAATTCAAAACAACCTCCCACAATGAGATCCCACCTTCAGGTTTCTTCAAACTCAAGCTTAACAATGGTGGATGGCTTAAATAACCTCCAATTTAGCTCAAATTATAACCCTATACTCCTATAGTGTTAGAGAACACAAATCTAACACTAAAAACACAAGAAAACACAAAATCAAAAACTCAAAATTTGACCTAGGGTCAAAAATGGGTTTAGTTTTTTTTTTTGGGGGGGGGGGGATCTTCGATTTTGACACTTCTTTTTTGTTGGAATTTTTAATTTCTAAACTCTAATAGTGTAAGGGAACAAGGATCTAACACTACAAACACACAAAAAGCACAAAAATCAAGTTTTTTTTGAAAAACCCTAAAAACGTGAACAGTAACTTTTTTTCTTTTTCTTCCTTTTCACTTTTTTTTTTTTTAAATTTTCAAGATAACAATACCAAGATTGATTTTTTTGAAACAAAATCAAACCTTGCTATGATACCAAATGATACAAGACATCCCAAGAACACAAGAAAACAAACACCAAAATAGTCCACTAGTTCAAGGAACGATGGACCTCTTTTGGTGACCCCTCTTGGATTCAAGAACACAACAAGAACACCATGTAATGAGGTGTTTAACACCTAATTTCCAGTAGAAAACCAAAATATATTATGACAATAAAAATGAAGAACAACAATGTTACAACCACAATAACCAAACGACTTGAATAACAAAAACACAAACTACGAGATTAGGACAAGAAACAAAGATAGATAGTTAGACAAGTGTTGATGTAGTCTTAACAACCCAAGAGCATATTCACTCTTGGACCTTTAACACTTCATACAAAAAATACCTAAATCTTACAATGAAAAAAGAGGGGCATCCACCTCTCAAAGCACCAAAGTCTCAAGCTTTGCAACACATAAGAGAATCCACCCTTATGCTATGCCCTAATTTCAGTTTTGAGAACTCTCTCTCACAAGAGTAGTGTCTTCAATATCAAGCATAAACTAAGAAAATAAACCCTACAAGGTTCTATTTATACAACATTACAAATAATAGAGAAATGATAAAAGAGACCTTTAGTGACTAGTCTTAAAAAATACTCAAAAATGTCATGATCATGATCATACTTGTATCAATAGCCAATCTTGGTTATATGTTGATTTGTTAATCGAACATGAGCCAAGCAACCCCATACTTTAAAATAATTTATATTTGGTTTTCAATTATTCCAAAGTTCATATGGAGATGCATCATAATTCCTGGAAGTAATTCTATTAAAATTATGACATGCTGAAAGCAAGGCTTTAGTCCACAAATTTTCAGACATACCAGATCCATAAAGCATAGAATTAACTATTTCTATGAAAGTCCTATTTTTTCTTTCTGCTACACCATTTTATTGTGGTGTATATGACATGGTCAATTATTTTTTAGTGCCTCCTTTCTCACAAAAATCAATAAAATCTGACTTTAAGTACTCTTCACATCTATCAGACCTAATTGATTTAATTTTCACACTTAATTTATTTTTAACTTTTGCTTTATATGTTTTGAAAGTCTCAAATGTTTCATCTTTTATTTTCAATGGAAAGACATAAGTATTTCTTGAGTAGTTATCGATAGAAGTGATAAAATATCTTTTCCCATGACGTGACAAACAATCCATCTCACAAATATCAGTGTGGATTGATTACAAAAGTGTAGAAGTCCTTTCAACTGTCTTAAAGGGCTTCTTTGTAATCTTGCATTTACTACAAGTAAGACACTTAGTAGTATGATTCTTTCCATAATCTTTAATTAATCTATTATTCACCATAAGTTGAATGGATCTAAAATTTACATGTCCAAGATGTTCATGGCATAAGTCTAGAGAGTCCACAAGATAAGTAGAAATATTTTCATTTTCAATATTGAGTTTAAACATTTCATTTGCAATATAACCTTTTTCAATAAACATGCTATTTTTAGATAAAATAAACTTATCTACCTCAAAAACCATTCTAAAACCATTCTTCGAAAGAAGCATACCTGACACCAAGTTCTTTCAAATATTAGGAACATGCAATATGTCCATCAATGTAACTATCTTTTCGAAAGTAAATTTCAGTTCAACAATTCCTTTTCCCACAAGTTTAGTAGAGGTGGAGTTTCCCATATATACAATTTTACCGTCCCTACTAATTCATAAGTCTTGAAAGAATTTTGGTTACCTGATATGTGACGAGTTGCACCGGTATCTATCCATCATTTCATTTGATCTTTCGCTACAAATGCTTCTGTGACCATTGCCACAAGATCATCTTTTATATTTTTATTTATTTTTTCTTTCTTCTTTTCGTCTTTGAGAATTCTACAATCACGCGCATAGTGACCAACTGTGTGACAATGATAGCATTCACCAGATTTAAAATTGACACCATTATGCTTGAAATTTGTAGTCTTCTTTGCCTTAGAAAAATTCTTATTTTTAGGTTCCTTCTTTTTTGATTTTTCTTCAACCATATGAGCTTTCATGACAAGTTCCTTCAAAAACTATTATTATTACACCATCATGTCTCTTGTTCAATTTGCAAGTGTTGCAACAATTGTTTAAGAGTCAAATCTTCTTTTTTGTGTAAGAGTTTACTTCGGTACTCTTTTCAAGATGGAGGAAGTTTTGATATAATTGCACCAACATGAAAGTTTTCATAAGTTCAATTCTAGATATAGCAATTTTATTATCTATAAGTTGGAATTCTTGTACTTGTTCAGTGATTGACTTGTTATCAACCATTTTAAACTCCATATAATTTGAAACGAGAAATTTCTTGGAACTTGCCTCTTCTGCTAAATAAATAGCTTGAAGAGTTATCTCTTTATCATATTTGTATTTAACATAATATTGATCATAATATTTATTGGACATTCCTCCAAGAATATAATTCTTGTACAAATAATCATCATATTGCCACTTGACAATTTGTTCTTTAATCAAAGTAGCCTCGTCAGATGCTACCTCAGAACTAGGAGTATTAGGACAAGGTTCTTGAAGAACATATGCCAACTTTAATCTTCTTAAAAAGAATTCCATCTTTCCACGCCATCTAGGAAAGTCTTTTCCATCAAATATTTCAAAATTAGGATTAGGCAAATGTTTTTCAAATGTTTTTCAAGGGAATAAGTGTTTTACAAGAATACTATTTGGTATTGATGTAGAAGCCATTGAGATAACTATCTTCAAATTGTTAGAACAATAATGATAATTGTACAAGAAATTCAAAATAAACTTGCTTGTCTTAGAAACACGATAATATGCTTCTTGAAAATAGTTGAAGTCTCTCCCACGAGCAAACGAAAGAATTAGCTACAACTCTATCTTCGGGATTCAACTAAGCTACAAAATAAGTAGCATTCAAGAATATTGCTCTTCTATTCTTGAATTGATGATTTCACCTTTTGATCAATGTCTCTCAAATGTTTTTCAAGGGAATAAGTGTTTTCTGAGTGCTTATCTTTCCAAACAAAAGAAACACTATTTATAAGGTAAAATTTTCATGCAAGAGAAAAGTATTAATTAATTAATAGTAAATAGATTCATGAATACTTTAAAACAATAAGTAGCTTTCTTTCAAAAACCTAAAACGTATAATTTAAAGAAGAATGAATTTGTCAAATTCATGTTCTTTGTAACTCCATACTTTTAACTAATGCATTTGTTTTAAAAATTAATTGAAACATAACTCAAAATCTTTAACCGATGTATTTGTTCAAAATTTATTGAACACAACCTTTAACAATAACACGTAGTGGACAGTATTTCATGTCTACCGAATGTTTCGAGTCAAGATTATCAACTGTTCTGCATTTAAAAGGATGTTGCAACCTGAACTTTGATTATATTGGAAATATTGAAGAATTGCCTTTGCTTAAAGAGATGCATTTGGATTCTGTTTGCATTCCTCATGACTCTTTCTCCTATCTTATAGACAAGTGCCCTTCAATTGTTGAGTTAACTTTGATAAATTCTATCGCAGTGCCTCCTCATCTCAATCAACTTAAAAAGGTTCATGTGAATGGTGGCATTAGATATAGACATCAAATAGAAATAAAAGCTCGAAATCTGAGGGAGTTTCACTTGATTAGTTCATCATTGAAAGCACTAAAACTTGATTTGTGCGCTTGTACTAAGTTACAAGTCCTGAATATTGATTGCCCAACCATTCCTGACGGATTTACTCAAGATGTTTGCTCAGCATTCCTGTGTCTGAAATCCTTTTCACTTCATTTAGCTGAAGGATTGGAGAAAATAAAAATTATGAGTCCCGAATTGGAGAGCTTAAGCTTAATTGGCATTCTCGATTTGGACGATTCTTTCATTGTTGCTCCCAAATTACGTTCATTCAAGATAATCGATCCCTTTGAATTAGCGAGCTTGTATACAGTGGTAGGTTCAACGCTAATGGAAGTTGAGATTGGATTGAAGAATGATTGTGCTACCAATAGGTTTCTTGAGTTGAGAACTTTTGCTGAATATTTGGGTGAAAATATCACCTTATCCTTGGAAACTGATGCAATGGAATCAAAGGTATCTACCAGAAGGTCACTTCATATCTATATATTTTTAGATTACTTTGAATTTCTATCACTATGGTTCTAAATTAATTTGGAAAAAAGGTTTAGAAATTGAAGAGATCTTTGAAGCTCGTATTTAAGTGCACACTAGAAGGTTCAAGACTGTTTTTCTTTATAACTTGTATATTTAGAGTTCACTTTACTTTGCTATTTGCACACAGATAACGACAAAAGCATACTGTTATTATAGTGCTGAAAAACTGATTTTGATATCTCAAAAAGAAGTGTGGGAAACTCTTGTCTAGAGTCATTCTATTCAAATTTTTTTAATGATCTTTAATACTTTTATTATTGTTGAGTACCTAGCCTAGAGTAGTCACTATTCTGATACAATTTATTTCCGCCTAACACTTCATCTGTTGAGGCTTTGGAATTTATCTATTTGGCCTAATGATTCTATACTCATTTTCTCTAATAAAGGATTTGACCAACAATCATTAAGGTTCTATAACCGGCATTTATTAGCCTGTGACGGAATGTTCTTCGAGTATATATAATACCAAAGTCCTTTCAATTGGAAGAGAGTTGCACCAAGAAAAACTCCTTCCTATATTCCATTGTGCTGGATTTTCTTCTTTATTTAATCTTTGTTAATTTCTGTGCTCCTAGTTTAATATTAAAGAGCTTGTTAAATCTTCGAAATACACCTACGCCGGGGGAAATATCCCTAAGGATAGTATCTTCGACACGCCTCAAGTTACAATGAATTCTCTACATGTTCAGTGACCTAGTATTTTCCGTATGATTTCAACAATTAGCACATTGATTTTTCATATCCTAAACTTTAAAGCTTCTGATATTGTTAATTATTACATCTTATTTGTTGTTAAGTTCGCATCCAGTTGGCCATAAATACATTTGTCTAAATGTTTGTAAGGGTAGAATAGGATATCATTGTACAGTTAATGTATATCTTGTGTTGATTTTTATAATACAAAAAGGAATACATTTTTCCCAAATGGTATGTGGTGTGATGGTTGATTTTTCATCTCTACCAGTTTCCTCCCATTCTGCCATCTCTCTCTCTCTAGGAGATAACCCTTTTTGCTCATGTTCATAGGTCATGGTGTTTACGGTTTCATTAATGCTAATGGCCTTCACCCACTGTTCTTAATGCTAATGGTCTCTAATAGTAACTAAGCCTTTCCACAGTGGGTTCAACTTGATTCTATTGTTCTCTCACCCACTGTTTTGGAATCAATTTTCCTCCCGCAGGTTCCAACTCAAGGTTCGATTTAACCGACTTAAAAAGGGCAGTCTTACCATTAACGAATATGTTCATCGTTGCATATTTATTGCAGATTCATGAACCTCTGTTGTTAATCATGCTTCTGACACAAATCTTGTCCTTCAAAACCTCCTAACTATGTCTGTTAGTACATCTATCTCTACCCTTGTTCCTCTTGCTTCCTTTGTTGAATATCGTTCTCTCCCTTTTCTTTATGAGTCTTAAATGGATGTTTCTTGTCACGACCCGGGCCGGGGCCCTGGACGTGGCACGCACCCGATACTATAGCTAGTATGAGCGAACGTTCTGGCCTATCACCCGAGCATACTTCTAATGCAAATGGATAAAGAAAAAGTAATATAGAATTCAATCACGATTTTATTTTCAAGAGATAAAACTTCACCCAAATTTATTAACATAGCATAATATCCAACAAACCTAATAGTTCTGATAAATGAAGACTGGAAATTACAAAGTTTGCTTGACAACTACGCTAGCCTGTGAAGCCTCTAATAAGTACCAATACTGAAAGGAAAGAAAATATATAATAATAGTCATCATATCTCGTCCGACCTCCTGGTGGGAAAGAGGCTCACCAATAGCAGATGATAGAGATTCTAATGAGATGCCTGACCGCGAACTTGAGCGCTAGAACCTACATCATGAAACAATGTAGCGCCAAAGGCGGTCACGTGGAATGTATTGGTATGTAAAATTATTTCAAAAGGATAGTATAGCAAGAGATAATAAATGACAACAAAGTTCAAATTAAAAGTAAGTGAAGACAATCGGAAGGGAATAAGAATATAAACTAAACTTATAATTGACTAAAGTAAATTTATTTCCTTTGATTATTTGTTGGAGAAAGTAGTGAACCGTCATAAACTACCATGTGAGCACATGGAGTCTGATCTTGGCTCGATCAGCTAAGTCGTCCTATACCTCGCCGGACATAGGACATGACATGACATAATTTGCTAGCAAGTATCCATGGTTAGCCCCTTTTTGGGACACATAATAAAAAGAGTCATCTACTTGCGGAATAATCTCTATCCTATGTCAGTAAACATAGTTTCGGGCATTTGTTGTTTAAAACTATTCCTTCACGGTCAGCTAACTCACTCTGTTATGCTTATAGTGTTATCTTACTTCTTTATAGTCAAAGTGTTACCCTCATTAGGCTCATGTTCATAGTTTCGCCGTTTTAGGCTCTTATTCATAGTTTAGCCATTTTAGGCTCATGTTCATAGTTTAGCGGTTTTAGGCTAGAAGTCATGAAGTGATACTTTAGGGTTTATATAGAGAGTTAAATGTAATAGGTTCATAATCACAAGCTAACATCATTATTGGAGAGGCGTGATAGTTAATTTCCAAGTTCGATGTCTTATAATTCATGATCATAACTCACTAGTTTTTAAGAGTCTATTCATGTTTTTTTTTTGAGTTGGTACAGTAGAGTGGATTGTAGAAGGATTGAGTAATTCTATAATTTTTTTCTAGGTGACCCTTACTTCTGCAGTTCAAGATGAAATTAGAAAAAGTTGAAAGTATACACCATTACAAAGAAAAAAGTACCAAAGTTCTTATACTGCTCACTTATGAATCTGAAACTACCGCAAACATTTTGTTATGACATGTTGCAGAGCAAACATGGATCATATCATGTTAATATCAGTTTCGGTTACACATTAGCTATACCTATAAACACGTAATTTTGTCCCTCCGAAAGATTGTTTTTCACCTATTTACCTTATCCTACCGTGTACCTCCAACTGTGTAATTATCCCTCCACAAAATGAAAAAAATAGCAATCCCTAACTAATTTTATCTTAGCTGAATAACTTATCAAATCAAAATAAACCATCTCAGTGCCCTTTACCCTACCCTTCACATTTTTATTCAATTTGTAACCAATTGACAAAAGGGACAAAAAAGGAGGGGGCCCAGGAGGAGCCTTCCTGGAAAGGATCCAAAAAGGGACCTCAACACACTTAGCATATAAATACACCATTCACCCTCATTGAAAAAATAAAGGATAGTCTTCTTCACATTACACACACTCACATACGAAACAGAGGGCTGATAGGTATATACAAAGAATCAACGCCCTCCCATCGTCACTCTGAACACACGAAAAACACACACAAAAACATGGAAAATAGGCCATAGAAATACCATTTTTTTTTTACTTTCTTTCTCCTTTCTTTCGCAACACACGCATACATACACAAAAATCGCACACACATCTCCCTCAAAATCACAAGCCACGCCCTCAAATATCATCGAAAACACAGGTTTCGTGAGTGGGTCACTTTTTCCGGCGACATACTCATCGGAATCGTGTCAAAGTCGTCGCTAACACCTCCAAACTCGTCAGAATCCGGTCTGAGTTTCTCTTTCTTATGATTTTAGCTCAGTTTATACTGGTTTTTAGTTTCTATTGAATATTGGAGTGTTGGGGTTCTCTCGTTTTGCATTTTCATCATCGACATCAGGCCGGGGTCTGACTGTTTTGGTTTGTTTTGGTTGTTGTTCGCTCACCAGAGTGCAGTTTCGATCGGGGTCAGTTGTCTATCTAATTTTAAAGGTGGTTCGAGTTTGTCTGTTTTGGGGAATTATTATTGATATCGTGTTTTGGATCTTTCGAGACAAAGTCGAGTTAATATTCGGTTTTGAGTTTCATTTTGTTGTTTTCTTATTGGTTTGAAATCTGTTCGGATGGCGATTGCAGGAGACTGATTGATTTTGTTCTTTGTTGGGGTTCTCGGTTTGAGGATTTTGGATTTTGAAATTTCCCTATTATCGACGAAAGCAATTTGTCGAGGTCCATTTCTTTAACTTGTTTCCTTTTCTTTTTTTGATGGATTGAATTGGCTAAATATGTGCTTTATTGATTATGTTTGTTTGATTTCGTTGATGTTCGTGCATCTGATGATGGAATATTGAATTATGATTGATTTGTTGTTTAAATTTCGTTTATAAAATTGATTAAAGATGATTGAATTTGTAATTGTGAATCATGGGAATTTGGTATTAAGAGTGAATTTGGGGGTGGAGTTGCGAGATTGATAAAAATGGACGAATTTAGATCAATTTGAATTAATGTTGGTTTTGTTATTGTTTTGTTCACTTCAGAATCAATATCAAGTTTGTGAACACAATAGGAGCATATTTTAGGCCGAAAGCTTAATAGGCAAAGCGTAGGTCGGGTAGGCAAATCTAGAGATTGTGGACGGATGGAATGTTTGAGGTGTGTGTTGAAATGGTTTGTTTTATCGCATTCGTCTCAATTGTACTTATTTAGCCGAGGAATGCCCTAGTTCATTTGTACTTATTTACCGGGGAATACTCCGATGTACCATGTATGCAAAGGTGGTTCGTGATCAAGGCCCGAGACATCGGTTAAGGCATTGAAGCTTAGTCTAGGATTAGTTTAGAATAAAATTTTCATTTCAACATCTTTTATTTTTATTTTGGTACTGTATAATTCGGACTGGACTATATTTTGGTTTGAAATTTTGTTTGATTTGTTTGTTTGCTTGTTTTGTGTGTTTACGTTGTTTGTACATTTTTAGTGTCAGGTTAGCCGATACGCTCTACCAAGAGACCGTGGTCGAACCACGGGACCGAGGGGTGTCTAACACCTTCCCCTCGGTCAACAGAATTCCTTAGTCGGAATCTCTGTTCGCAAACCATTCTTAAAGAGTCAAATTGTTTTGAAAAGGATTTTCCAAAGGTGACTTGGCACACCAGATTATGTCAAGTAGCGACTCTGAGTTTTGAATATAAAAATAATCCTTTTTTTGGAACCAATCTTCATTTTGTCACCTAATAATAAAAATGCTTTCAAACCTTAAAATTAATCCTTTTTATCTTTTGTTGTTAAAAAGGAGGTGTGACAATACCCTATCAATGAATAGTAGCACAGTTATGCAACTTAACACTTCATATCCTTTGACTACTGCTTAGTATTTCATTCTCAAGGGTATATGTTGTCCAACTATAGAGAAGAAAGCACCTAGATTAAGCTTCTATGTTATTTGAGTTACCTCCGGATTTCTAAGGTCCTCATGTGCGGTCAGTGTTCAACATGAAGCAAACAAAACTAGCATCAGAAACTGTTCGTGTTGTTTGAGAAAAAACAAATGAGCTCTATATACATAACAACTACATCTGGGACATGACGAAAGCACTAAATCGTTCAACTTAAGCAATCAACAAAATAAACATACCATAGTTAACTTATTTGATGTCTGGGATGTCTAGACCACTGTAACTTCAAGTGGTATATGTGTATCTATTATAAGTATCAAAAGAATAAAGTTGAGGAAAGTCAAAAGCAGTACTCATGCCAATCATGACTCAAAAAATTTCATAACTTTTGCAGCAATTTGTTGGTTTAACATCTACTCACCAAAATTTATAGAGTATTTATGAAAAAGGAAGACTATGTAAAAACATAACAGATACTCACCAAAATTTAGAGTATTTATGAAAAAGGAAAACTATGTAAAAGCTTTTCAAAAAAACTCATAAAAGAACTCAATTAGTTTGACAAAGATGTGGGGATCCACCAATCCAAATAATATTGAGAGTAACTCGGATTAGAGGAGAACAAAACTCGAAAGAAAACTTGAAAGAAAATATTCTTACATACTTCTTTAAACGTTGAAAGAACTTGATATAGGAAGATGAAATTTGTACTTAATTCTCAACCAATTCTCGTTTGTTTCTTAGAAGTTGTGATTGAGAGGAGGAAAGGGGAATTGACTGCTGAAAACTTACGAAAAACAGATGAAAGAAAAGGGATATTGGTTGCTGCTGGGAACTTTTGAAAAAACTGATGAAGAAAAACGGAGGCTTTTATTGTGTGATTTGGAGGAAAACAGAGGGACTTGTTTTAATGTGTAACTGATTAAACTTGGTTGGAAAAATAACTTTGTAGGGGAAAAATAAATGCATGGCAACAGATAAATTAAAAGGGTTTTAATTATTTATAGTAAAGATAAAAAGGAAAGGATGAAACTGCCCTTGAAGGATAAGTAATGAGTCTGAGATGTTATAATATCTCCCCTTGGGATTATTTGTCCTCGAATGAAGGTTATCTATTCGTTTAAAACTTAATACAATAGAATTGGAGGATGAAACTTCTACTAGTGAACTTTTCTTATGATTATATTTCTCACCATAACGCAAAAACTCCAAAGAGAAACTCACCAAGACAAATTATAAGCACAAATTATGAACAACGACACTAGACATAAGCACGATTTAAGACAGGCGTACCATGTGGCTTGATTTTAAAAAGCGAAAAAACAAGAATTTATGGAATATCATGAGTAAGGATTTGCATTATTACCTTCATTGCCTTCCCCTTGAGAAGTGAATAGGTGAGGATATCTTGCCTTCATATCTTCCTCTAATTCCCATGTATCTTCTTCAAACTTTTGATTTCTCCACAATACCTTTACCGAAATAATTTTCTTTGTTCTCAACTTGCGAACCTGACGGTCCAACATCTCAATCTGAATTTCTTCATAATTCAATGATTCTTTTATACCAACACTTTTCGTCGGGACTACAAGAGTAGGGTCACCCACACACTTCCTAAGTAAGGATATATGAAATACTGGATGAACCAAGCCCAGTTCCATAGGCAAATCTAACTCATAGGCTACCTTTCCAAATTTTCTCAAAATACAGTAAGTACCAATATAACCGGCACTAAGTTTCCCCTTCTTTCCAAAACCCATGACACCCTTCATTGGTGACACCTTCAAGAATACCCAATCAGTTACCTCAAACTCCAAGTACCTACACCTCCTATCTGAGTAGGATTTTTGGAGACTTTGAGCAGTTTTCAACCTCTCTCGAATAACCTTAACTTTCTCGATAGCTTGATAAACTAAATCTGGGCCTAATAATTTAGTTTCACCAACCTCAAACCACCCAATAGGAGATCTACATCTTCGCCCGTATAGAGCTTCGAAAAGAGCCATCCGAATACTTGAGTGGTAACTATTATTGTATGCAAACTCAATAAGAGGTAGGTGTTCCCCCCAATTTCCTTGGAAGTCAAGTACACATACCCTTAACATATCCTTTAGCGTCTGAATAGTGCACTCCGCTTAACCATCCGTCTGAGGGTGAAAAGCAGTACTAAAGTTCACCTGCATACCCAAACCTCTATGGAAGGACCTCCAAAAATGAGCAATAAACTGGGTGCCTCGGTCTGAAATAATATATACAGGTTCCGTGCAACCTGAAAATTTCCCAAATATACAATCAAGCATAATCTTCAGTTGAGTATGTCATCTTAACAAGCAAGAAATGAGCAGACTTAGTCATCCGATCCACAATCACCCAAATTAAGTCATGTTGATGCCGCAAACGTGGTAACCCTGTCACAAAATCCATATTTATCATATCCCACTTCCATACTGGAAGAACTATATCTTGAGAAAAACCACCAGGTTTTTGATGTTCGACCTTAACCTGATGACAATTTGGGCACTTGAGCACAAAATCAGCAATATTTTGCTTCATATTGTTCCACCAGTGAATTTCCCTCAAATCATGTTACATTTTGATGGATCCCAGGTGAATGGAGTACCTGGAATAATGTGTTTCTTCCATGATCCTTTCTCACAATCCATCAATAACTAGGACACAAAGTCTTCCCTGGTACCTCAGTACACCATCTCCCCTTTGCTCAAAAGCCATAATCTTTTGTTGTAGAACTTCTTTCTTCAATTGTAAAAGAATGGGATCATTATTTTGCTTTTCTTTAACTTCTGACACTAGGGATAATTCTAGCATATTCTGAATAACCACCCCACCGTCCTTAGAGTCTAGGAGTTGGACTCCTAAATTAGTAAGACAATGAATATCTTTTATGAGTCGTTTCTTCTCTTCCTCCACATATGCAAAACTCCCCATAGACAATCTACTAAGAGCATCTGCAACAACGTTATCCTTACCAGGATGATAGAACAAACTTAAATCATAATTCTTGAGTAACTCAAGCCACCTCCTTTGCCTAAGATTCAACTCCTTCTGACTGAACACATATTGGAGGCTTTTATGATCAGTGAAAATATCAACATGTACCCCATAAAGATAGTGATGCCAAATCTTCAAAGCAAAGACCATAGCTGCTAATTCAAGATCGTGAGTGGGGTAATTCCTCTCATTATTTTTAAGCTTTCTTGAGGCATAGGCTATAACCTTACCATGTTGCATTAATACACAGCCAATACCAACCCATGATTCATCCCAATAAACCACAAAGCCTTTATTTCCCTCTGATAAAGTCAACACTGGGGCAGAGGTCAATCTATCTTTTAGCTCTTGAAAACTCTCCTTACATGCCTCCGACGATTGAAACTTGACCATTTTCTGATTCAATCTAGTTAAAGGAGTGGAAATAGAGGAAAATCCATCCACAAATCTCCTGTAGTAACCAGCAAGACCCATAAAGCTTCTAATTTCAGAAGGTGTAATAGGTCTGAGCCAATTTTTCACTGCCTTAATCTTTTGAGAATCAACCTGGATACCTTCACTAGAAATAATATGGCCCAAAAATGCTACCGACACCAACCAAAATTCACACTTAGAGAATTTAGCATACAACTCACGATCCTTAAGTGTTTGAAGAACAATCCTGAGATGTTAGCATGCTCCACCTTACTTCGAGAGTAGACCAAAATATCATCAATGAAGACAATTACGAACATATCCAAATACGGTTTAAATACCCTATTCATAAGGTCCATAAAACTATAGGAGTGTTAGTCAAGCCAAAGGACATGACTAAAAATTCAAAGTGACCATATCGGGTTCGAAAAGTGGTCTTCGGAATATCACATTCTCTAACCTTTAATTGATGGTGACCAGATCTGAGATTTATTTTAGAAAAATACTTGGCACTCTGTAACTGATCGAATAAGTCATCTATTCTAGAAAGAGGGTATTTATTTTTTGTAGTAACTTTATTCATCTTGCAGTAATCAATGCACATCCAAAGTGAAACATCCTTCTTACCCACGAGCAAGACTAGATCACTCCAAGGAGAAACGCTAGGCCTTATGAAACCCTTATCAAGAAGATACTTTAATTTCTCTTTCAATTCTCTTAACTTTGCAGATTCTATATGGTGGAATAGAGATAGGTTGAGTGTCAGGAAGAAGATTGTTCCCAAAATCTATTTCCTTATCAGGAGAAACTCCTAGAAGATCGTTAGGAAAAACTTCTAGATACTTATTGACAATAGGAATGAACTGGAGTGAAGGTATTTCTGACTTAAAATCTTTGAATCAAACCAAGTGGTAAATACACCCCTTGGATATCATTTTTCTAGCGTTAAGATATGATATAAACTTCCCTTTAGGCACATCAGGACTACCTTTCAATTCAAGAACTGGTTCATTAGGAAATTGAAACTTGACCACCCTCGTTTTACAATCAATGGAAACATAACATGAATACAACCAGTCCATACCCAATATAACATCAAATTCCACCATGTCCAACTCAAATAAGTCAACTGTGGTGTCTTTATGAATTATGGTAACTACACAATCTCGATAAACTTGTCTAGCAATAATAGACTCGCCAATAGGAGTGGAAATAGAAAATGGCTCTAGGATTTGTTCGCGAAAAACTCCAAACTTCATGGCTACATATGGGATCACAAAAGACAAGGAAACACTAGGATCAAGTATCACATAAACATTATGATAAAAGATTTTCAACGTACCAGTAACCATATTAGGAGAAGTCTCCAAATCTTGGCAATTTCCCAAAGCATATAAACGATTCTGAACTCTACCAGTCCTTGGAGTAGTGCTCTGACTTGCTGCAAAAACTGAAGTAGAAGATTGGGCTCTGTTGCCCCTATCAACTTTTATTTCTTATGGAAAATCCTTTTGCATATCACTCCGCTGACATGTAAGACCCCGCAAAATTCTCTCGTCTGAGCCTTAGAGCGTGTTCAGTAAAGTGTTAATCTGGACTTAAAAGGTGGAGAAGTTTCTTATTAAGTGAGAAGTATTTTAAACCGTGTAGAATTTTCCTAATATCGAATTTTTGTCATGTAAAGAATTGAATAAGATTTTTGTCGATACTAAATTTGCCCAAATTCGACACTCGGGCGAAGATTTAGAGTCATTTTAGTGAGACAGTGTTCCACCTAGCACTTTAGCACGTCACGGAGCCAGCCGAAGTGGCAATCTTCAAAATCCAGTGAGCTTCCACAATTATGGCGCATTGCGCCAAGGCTTAGTATCAGAGTTTTCAATTTCTAGTGCATCAACACGATTCCACTGCATCGTGATGCCTTTCCAGTTTGCAACCAAGGTGGCAACGTGATTTCCACCGAATCACGCCACCAACCAGTTTCCCAATTGTCCAGTTTTCGGTGAGTTGGCGCGATTCCACCCTATTATGCCAGCATGTGAAATCAGGATTTTTAGATTCTATTTTTAAATTTCAAGGACAAATTGGTAATTTCCTAAAGCCCCAAACCAGTCTATATAAGGGATCCATAACCTAAATAACCAAAAATACTTCTTTATTCATCAATTTTCCCCTAAATCAAAATATTTTCTCTCTCAAGAAACCAAGAACAAGACCTAGGGTTTCTAATCCAAGTCCTAAGTCATCAATATTCCTCCATTAACTTTTCAAGAATTAAGAAGCTAAGGTATGCAGATGTTGATTCTTGGATCCCTTTCACCCAAAAGCTCAAGAATCCTTTTCAAAATTCAAATCTTCTTACGTTTATGAGTTTTCATGATTCATGTGAATTGAAATTGAAGTTCATGCTGTTATTAAGTTTTAATTCATGTTTGTTTACAAGGTTTTCAAGCTTTGACCCTAGTATGTGATATTCATGTGATGTTCATGATAAACCCTCTTCAAGTTGCTTGTTAAGTGGTGTGTTTATGTCAATTAAGGGTAGAAATTATTGAATAAGCAGAGAATGTTTCCTATATGTTTGATAAAATGCTTATGTGAAGGAATTAGAGAAATTATAGCATGTTTCCTAGAAATCCCCAATTGTGTGCAAGCCCATGCATGCCAAGTGTTTGTTGAAAAGCCTTAGTGAATGAATTATGACATGATAGCATAAAATTCCCTAATTATGTTCTCTTTAATACGTGCTAACACTTTAGTACATGCTAAGTGTTTGATGAATGAACTTGTGACATGAGAGCATGAAGTTTCCCAATTATGTGCTCTTCCATACATGCTAAGACTTTAATACATGCTAAGTGTTTGATGCAAGATCTTAATGAATGGAGTATGATCTAATAGCATGTCTCCCTATACTATCACATGTTTATGATTTCTAAATACTTGAAAAGATACTTTAGTGATTGTGATGGTGAAAGAATGTCCATAGTCTTGATTATTTAAGAATGGTTATGTTTTACTTTTATGTTATCGAGTCTTGTGGGTATTTATACCTGACAATTTAGCTGCAGTCTAGAGCCAGTGTTAGTTTTCCTGATAATTTCAGTCAAGCTATGATTCTCAGAACTCAGTGAGTTATAGAACTTTGAACTCTCAGACAGATATAGAACTTAAGGAATCTCCGTAGTCTCAGTATCGCTAGTAATCTAGCCTCAGTTCTGTACTCAGCTTAGATCTAGTAGTATTCAAGTGTTTAGTTCAGTCCTTAGTAGTATTCGAGTAATCTATCCCAAGCTTAGTGTCATTCAGTCGGATAATGAGATTCAGTAGTATTCTGTCAGATACGAAACCAAGTGAATTCAACTTAACTAAGTCAGATCATTTGAGAAACATGATCAGTATTAGATTCATCTTAGTTTGTGTTTAGTTAAGAATCAGTTCAGAGTCTTTCAGTTGGGATTTGGTGCTAGTACCGAGCGAGAGTAAGAATAATGGCTCCCCATCAGAGAGGCAGAGTTGTTAGGAGTAATCCCTGAACTCCAAAACTACGTAGCCAATGCATGATGCAGGATTCACCCATCAGGAAAGGCTGGTCACTCGTCAGATAGGCTTGACGATCATATTGCCTAAGGCTTGACTTCCTGTAAGGGTCACTTGTCAGATAGGCTTGACCAGAGAGGTATTTACCCATGGCACGATATTGATACCCTTCCAGATGGTGTTACAGGTTGGACCCCACCAGTTGTGATTCAAGGCATGTCGATTAAGTGACTACTTCCCACAGTTATAGTTTCAGTATCAATCTTCAAAAATCAGGACTGTCAAATACAGTCATCTATCTCAGTGAGGAACTTTGATAATTTCATTAATTTACTGACCACCCGTTAGATAGGCTTGGTCCCATATAAAGTTATTCTTTATAAGATCTAGAGATCACCCGTCAGATAGGTTTGATCTCAGTCTCATGTTTAGTTGAGTAATTTCATTATCAGATCTTGAGATCACCCGTCAAATAGGTTTGATCTTAATCTCAGATTCAGTTGAGCATTCTTGTTATCAGATCTAGAGATTACCCATCAGATAGGCTTGATCTCAGTCTCAAATTTAGTTGAGTATTGTTGTTATCAGATCTAGAGATCACCCATCAGATAGGCTTGATCTCAGTATCAGATTTAGTTGAGTATTCTTATTATCAGATCTAGAGATCACCCATCAGATAGGCTTGATCTCTGGCTCAGATTCAGTTGAGTATTCTCATTATCAGATCCCGAGATTACCCGTTAGATAGGCTTGATATCAGTCTTAGATTTAGTTGAGTATTCTTATTATCAGATTCAGAGATCTTCCGCTAGATAGGTTTGATCTAATATATAATATTTTCTTATCATTGATAGTAGATTCCAGAATCATCCGTTAGAGACATTTGATCTCCGATGCAGTCAGTCGAGAGTAGAAAGCTCAAAATTCAGTCATTAGTGTGAGTAGATTCAGTTAATCAATTCTAGTATCATCAGTTTTTGAGATCACTCGCTTGATAAGACTGATCTCAACTCCAGTACTCAATTATCTGTATCAGATAATTTAGTGTTCAGTATCTCAAGCATTAGTAGTGAGTTTTTATGACAGTAAACCAGTATCTGAGTTTTAGTATTTTGAGTCACAATGATTTCAGTTATGGTTTGTGCATTTATGCATGTATTCTCATTTTGTACTCTCATGATTATTCAGTTAACTGATTGTTCATGCATAAGCCCTTGCATTTAGCCTTACCTCATATTCATACTCGGTACATTCCCGTACTGATGCATTTGCGCTATGGAATTTTATTTGACACCATCGGTTCAGAGGTACGAAATCCAGAGTACCCTTAGCAGCTCAGTCCCAGTCAGCAGTAGTAGACGTATTAGTGAGTCCTCTTCAGTCGAGGATGATCCTTATTTTATTATCATATCAGACTTAGTTTATTTTTAGTAGACAGAGTTAGTTGGGGACATGTCCCATCAAATCCACACTTTAGACATTTTAGAGGCTTTTCAGATAGATGCATCAGTATTTAGTTTTCAATTTAGAGTATTTTTAGATATTTTGAACCTTATGGCCAGTTTCTGCATTTATTATCTATATTATGCAGTGTGCAGGTACAGATATCAGTAGAGGGTTGGCTTATGGTTCTTCGGGATCATGAGCACCTTGTGATGTTCTGGTTCTAGAAAATTGGGTCGTTACATTACCACACCCATAGAATACACCTTTGCCGTAACGACACTCACCTGGGTGATTCTTTCCATAAATAGTACAAGAAGGATATGATGGAACCTACTGACTTTCACCTTTCTATGATTAAGAACCTTGAATCCTAAAATTTGATTTGTCTGAGCCTGTTGGTCGATCATAGGCCTTGGTTTAGGTGCACTAGCTGAAGACGGGGTAGGTTTAGATGACCTCTTATGAAAGAAATCTTTGTTTCCATTTCCTGACTGCTGTTGAGTAGACTCATTACCTACAGACTTGGCCTTCTTATTCTAAAATTCCTCCCTATCTCTTTTTTTTCCTTCTCAACCTATTGAGCATGCACCATTAGCCTGGAAATATTTATCTCACTAATCAACAATGTCGATTTGCACTCTTTTCGTACGTGTTTTGCAAGTCTGGACACAAATTTCAGCATATTAGCCCTCATTGTAGATACCAACTCTGGAGCATATTGAGACAATTTAATGAACTTGAGACCATACTCCTTCACACTCATCTTTTCCGATTTTAAATTCACAAACTCCTGTACCTTGGCCTCCCTTAGCTCTTGTGGAAAGAAATGGTCACAATAAAATCATCGCATACCACAGGAGGTCCATTTTCACCACGAGCAAGCTCCCACTGATCCAACCTGATACCAGCAACATCCTTCAACTGGTAGAATACAAGCTCAACTCCCTCTGTGTCACTAGCATGCATAACCCTTAGGATCTTTTCAACTTCATCAATACAACTTTAGGGATCTTCATCTACCTTGGATCCTATAAACGTAGGTGGATTTATCTTGAGGAACACTTGGATCCTAGAAATATTGGAAGAGTCATGAGAGTTGGCGCAGATAGGACCCGGATGACTGGACTGAGATTCTACAAGCTGTGTGAGCATCTGAATAGCCTATTTAAATTCTCCATTGGTAGTATTAGTGTGAGGAGGCGGCATAGAGGATGTCCTGGATCTCCTTACTCGAGTAGGTGCCACAGGAGGTGCATCAGTAGTAACATTCTGCCCAACAGTGTGAGCTCCATATCTGGTATGCATAACATGAGTCGAGGGCATATTTCTAGTGCTGGCACCGAAAGAAGCCCTAGTATTAGCAGTGGCCCTCTTGATGGCAGGTGTTTTGGAGGCATAATCTGAAATAAGCATCAAACATGAATTATAATAACTCCATAGAGTTGAACTTTATCGAACAAACAAGAGTATGAAAGAAGGAGAAATATCTCCTAAATGCCCTATAGCCTTCTAATTATAAGTGTGGCAAGCTTCACACCCATAAAAGGAATACTACTAGACATGGCTTCAGGACACCCTAGGATACTTCAACTTTGGATTCTGATACCAAGTTTGTCACAACTTGGGCCGAGGCCCCAGACGTGGCACGCACCCGATACTATAGCTAGTACAAGCAAATGTTCTAGTATATCACCCGAGCATACTTCTAATGCAAATGGATAAAGCGAAAGCAATATAGAATTCAATCATGATTTTATTTTCAAGAGATAAAACGTCACCCAAGTTTATCAACATCGCATAATATCCAACAACCCTAATAGTTTTGATAAATAAATATTGAAAATTACAAGGTTTTCTTAACAACTACGCTAGCCTGTGAAGCCTCTAATAAGTACCAATACTTAAAGGTAAGAAAATATATCATAATAGTCATCATATCTCGTCTGACCTCTTAGTGGGAAAGAGGCTCAACAATAGCAGAAGATAGAGATCCTAATGAGATGCCTGACCGCGAACTTGAGCACTAGAACTTACATCATGAAATAATATAGCGTCAAAGGCGGTCAATACGTGGAATTTATTGGTATGTAAAATCATTTCAAGAGGATAGTATAGCAAGAGACAATAAATGACAGCAAAGTTTAAATTAAAAGCATGTGAAGATAATTGGAATAGAATAAGACTATAAACTAAACTTATAATTGACTAAGGTAAATTTATTGTCACTACCCAAGCTGGGACCCTGGCCGTAACGAGCATTCCAAACTACGAAGGCACGGGCGCCCTTCTCTGTCTGGTAATCATGCACAACATTCATGCAATAAAGAAAAGAAACAGAAAATAAATCATGATGGAACCATGGTCATACTCTGAGTTCAATTTGACAATAAAGAAGAAATCCAACAATATCTAGACAACATCTGAATCAGTCTGCAAAATCTCTACTACATACGAAAATAATAACTGTCTAAAACTGGGACAAGGCCCCAAGTGGACCTAAACCAAAAAATAAATGACTAAGTCTGAAAGACACAGGCCTTCCGGAATAAAGAAGGCTCACCACTGCACACTTCACTTCTATTTGGAAATTCTACGGCTTAGCAGGACCTTTAGACTGAGCCTCAGACCCTAAAAGGTAGGGGTTAATACAATTGTACTGGTACACAGAGAAAGTTCAAAATAATAATTTTTATTCAACATAGGTGAGAGAAGTTCAAAAATAGTTCATAAATATAACATATAATATGAAAATACATTGGCATTTTTTTAAAAGACTCTGAAAATTCATCCGAGCTCTGTGACATGCTCTTTATTTTATTCTGCGCTAGGTGGTACACCCTTCAACTTTAGAATTCCATAGGCTATATCGAATCTGCCCTTAACCCAGCAGCCAAACCCCAACTCTAGGTTGCCTCAAGGGTTGGAGTCTCTATTTCTCAACTATGCCACAAGCCCGTCCCTAGCGTACAATTTCCCTTTCAGGTGTCATAAACTAGTATCGATAAATCACAGTTTTGTGCATTGAGTCGATCGACTCGTGCCTTCTTTGGGTAACCACCAAAGCCCTCTTTAAGCCCATTCTTTTTAACTCTTTAAAATATGCATTCTCTGAAATCAAACTCTGAAAACTATAGCTCTATTATGGCATACATTCATATGGTATCATCATACCACTGACTTGCAAGTCAATCTTTGAGCCATTAATAGCGTAATATAATCTCCTCTTTCAAAACATAAGGCTTCCGACCACCATATCAATAAATCAATTTAAAGAACTCATGTAAACACATGCAAGAAACTATCTCTTTTTCAAAATTTCAATAACATAATGTGGTCATGTCAATTTACTCAAATCATATTAAATTCTTTCTCTCTAAAACAAGGATAAAGTTATATCAAGAAAACTCTCTCTCATCATCTCTAAATCATGTTTAAATACTATGATATTAAGAAAGCCACTTTCAAATCATAAAACATGCATTTCAACTCATTCTTGATAAGATCATAAACATCAATTCATCATAAGAGAAGGACTTCGTAATTATGCTCTCAATTAATCTTGAAAACTCAATGTCATACATAAACATATGAGTGTAAATTAGTTTAAGGGGAAAGTCCTCAAGGCCAAAACAATAATAGCATTGAAACATTCAGGATGTATAATTTAAAACATAGATTCCAAAACCCCTTTATAATTTCATGCTTGATAAACTTTAAATCATATTCAAGTGTTTCAACGAGCCCATGTAGTTTTAGGATAAACCCCACGTACCTTAGTTGCGAAGAAATTTCAAAAAGATTTGCTTGATTGTCCAAAACCTAGTTGTTTTCTTCCCTTGTGTTCTTGAAAGATGAATTTTGGAATCTTTAAAGAGTTAGAATGCTATTAATAAGCCAAAATTCATTTAAGAATGATTAGTGATAATTTTGGGATGTGAAATGACTTGGTTTCCCTTAAAATAACTTAAAATAATATTTTTACGCCCTTGGGCCATAGGGCATGTGACGCATTGCCTATGGCCTAATCTAGGCAATGCCACACATTTTTATCGCCCAAAATAGGCTGGGCGATTTGACCTTTAGGCTTGATTGTCCAAACCCTAGTTGTTTTCTCCTCTTGTGTTCTTGAAAGATGAATTTTGGAATATTCAAAGAGTTAGAATGCTATTAATAAGCTTAAATTCATTTAAGGATGATTTGGGACAGTTTTGGGATGTGAAAAGACTTGGTTACCCTTAAAATGACTGAAAAACAACATTTTTACGCCCTTGGGCCATAGGGCATGCGACACATTGCCTATGGCCTAATATAGGCAATGCAATGCATTATTTATCACCCAAAATAGGCTGCCCGTCGCATTGTCCATCGCCCAAAATGGGTTGGGCGACTCATTGCCCATGGCACAACAATTCCAGTAGCCTTTGGCGATTTGCTAGGTGACACACTCAACTTTGCAAAGTCATAACTTTTCGCCCGGGTATCGGATTTAGGTTTAATTGGTATCATTGGAAAGATATTTCGAAGACCTTTCAGTTGATATATAGTAGGACCTCTAATTCGTTATATACAAAAGGGTATGGTCGATTAAATTTGACCCAAGTTTCGACGCTCACTAAAACAAAAATGATAGGAAAGCTTCCAACTCGTCCTAGGGTTAAGGGACCTCTATGATCTCAATTCATGCTCAACCAGATTCCCACACTACATAATTGATCACCACACTATATTTTCATTGGATTTATGGCTTTTGGAATATTTATGTGAAGGAAATGACGGTTTATGTTCTAGCCCAAAATGCGGGGTGTTACATTGTCTCCTCCTTGGGATAATTCATCACTGAATGATGGGTAGGGACTTCTTGAAGCTCTAAAAGTGTAGAATAAAGAATGTAATATTGATTCAAATAGTTTTCCTCAACAAAAAAAAATATTCAAAAGGAATCACACGATCTTTATGATAACCCCCAGGGAAATAGGTAAGCACGAAACCCAAGATAGCAAAACTTAACATTGACATGAATCTTGGCATGTGTTTTATGGAACATGATCAAAAAATTGTAAGACATAACTTTTCCTAAGAGTCTTCGTCCTGATTAAGATTGGTACAAGAGATGAGATAAGCTTTTCGTGGAACATATGAATATTAGCATTCTCCATCTTTTAATCTAAAATGAAAAGACTTAAACTTAGCAACTCTACTTGTCTATACCCCAACATTAATCAACATACTTCATCATTTCCAGCTTACAATTCTTCCGTAACACATCTAACCACAAGAATTTGTGTCCCATAATATAATAATTCTATTTTGAAGCCTAACTCGGAGGAAAGAGGTGCTAATTTAAACTACGGGACCCTATACTCTACATCACATTAAGAAATTATCTCACCTCATCCCTATAATCCAACAACCTCAAGTCTTAATTCAAAGGATACTAACCGCATGGCACATAAGTTTATGTTTTCATCAATCACAAAATTTCAGCCTACCGATTTCACACCCCGCTTTATGGACATCTCCACTAAGACCCGCAAATTCAATCATTTTTCACCAAGATTCTTGCCATATACTTCCCTCCTAACTATTTCATGTAAAGAATATTCATCTCCTTTTTTCCCCTGCTCTTCTAACCTTAGCTCAAGAAATCACATCAAAATTTTCATCTACAATGAAATCTACTCCCCCACCTAAAACAGTTCTATGTTTCCACAACCATCACCATACTAGCGTACAAAGGGTTATTAAAGGACCTGAGCAAGAGCATCATGAAAAGGAGTAGCACTATTCAGTTATAGCATATACTTATTGCCATACTCAAGGTGGGACATGAGTTGAAGATACAGTACAACCACAGAGTGTTTCATATATCTAGTGTTTTGATCACAAGTGGAGAGTCGTTCTGGCATAAACTCAACATAGCACGAGTTCTTAGGACAACCATAGTGAGAAACATGAAAGCTTGCATCATGAGTCTTATAACATGAGTATGGAATTCATGAAGTCGACGATTTAGGCAAGGACTTCTACTTGAAGCTATCGCTTCTCATTTTCAAAAATGAAATAGTGATGAATTCGCACAACTTTATCATTTTGGCTAATCCCAACATAAAATGAATCGTTAACATATGAAAATATAGTTCCTTAGAACCAATCATGATTTGGGACACAGATTTGTTGTTCATGAGCAACATAACATAGAGATTGGATACTTAAAATACTGGATCATCGAGGGACATTATTTCTTCTAGTTTGAAAGTCAGGATATGTCATGAGTTACATGGAGTGCTCAAACCTTAGACATAAGTAGGACATGGATACATAACGTAAGACATTAGCAGTGTGACCTTTTAGAATGTGTAGGAGGAGTTTGGTTGAATTTTAATAGATTTATCAAGAATCTTACTTGAAACTTGACACTATAAGAAAATTTGAGAACTACTTTAGCTCATCATCTCCCCCTTACATCAAATTCATAATCCTAGACTTGAAAATATAACCTCTCATCAAATATATATCGAAAACTCTCAAAACAAGAGATATACCACCATACATATTACTGCTAATCCCTCTCGAATAAACTATACTCTGTAGGTCTTGTTTTTCAAAAATACTACTTATTTTCGCTAGCCTCTACAGCCATCACCCTACAACCCATATTCACGTAAACGAGATGCGCCAAATATTCGAGGAACATGGAGACTAGTTGAAGTACTAAGCCTCCCGATATCCACACACCTAATCACAAAGGGCTACCAACATACACATGAACACAAACTCCCCTTCATAGATTTTTCTTTTTTTTTTGTACAAGGACACCAAATTCATTCTATAACATCCCCTTCAGATACACTAATCCTAGCATCCTCCAAACCCCAAAGTCATCTATTTATGGGTAACGTTATCATGGGCATAGACAGCCACGCTTCTAGGCACACAACACTTCATCTTCAACTCCTTAGAATACTTAGCATTACACCTTTAATTACATAACTTGCATCTTAACAAAATTTGTAAAACTATACCAAAGGCGCATATTGCCCACTCATATTTTCTCAATTCAACTCTAAATTACGCTATATAACAACTCCCCAAACTTCTGCATACCACAATTTCAAGAACACAAACTAGGTATGCAAAACACTTATACACATAAATGCTAAACTTTCCCTTTTTAAGTATACTCTAAAGGCATTGCTTTCCAAGAACGCTACTCTTAATTTTTTCTATCCTCTATCATCATCAACCTACAACTCGCAGTCTCATGAGAATACACATCCTCACTACTTATCACATAAAAGTCCACTCTCCACTACTTAACCTTTTAACACTAGAATGTTAATTGCATAACTTATATCATAAAATCTTACCTAATGCCATACTACAAGGGGGGAAACTTATTCTTATATACTTACTCCCTTATCCACTTAATGATTCACCCACAATTCATTTTAACATTGGTCATCATATACATATATACCTCACAATTACCACCTAAATCTTTCATAAATTATCAACCTAGGTTGTTTCACACATCCCATCAAGAATGCTAATTAATTCCAACAAAACATGCATCATTAACCTTAAGCTACGACTCTTACCATCACATTCTACATATAAAGTTCAAGCCTATAGTCTAGCAACAATCACGTAACACCGGTGAAGCATACAGCATATGATACTAGTCCATAAAATTAGGAAATCAACTCAAAATACTCATTTCATTTAACTACTACCTACAATCATAACTCTTCCATGACATCACTATTACATCTCAAAATCCACTATATAACTTTTTACATGAAGTACCAATTTATGACTACCAAAATAAAGACAATAAAAAAGAGGGGTAAAGTCATAATAAGGATATTCGATTCTAATCATATAATATAACCCAACCCAATCTTATGTACATATTCTACTTTCTCACCTCATACTTAATTGCCCAAGCATACATTTAGACTACCTTTAAATTCCACATACAACATTGAATCTATAATTATAACTTATAGGCTAATCTAACCATCTCCATTCACATCCTATAAGAGGTTTTTATAACCACCATGACTATCTACTCTAGGCTCCTTCCCTAGTTTTGAATAGATAATGATCACAGCTAAACACTTCCTCTATCGAATACCTTACAATCTACAAATATTACTACCACATTAGTCTATCACTATAAAATGGCAAATCATCCCTAAATCAATGGTTATACAACTAAAAATATTTATATACACAAAAGTCACCCTCACTAACCTTATGACTTCATATCACCAACATCATGGTCCAATCTCATTACCAATGGATCATGACACTTTTAAATACACTACTACTCGGGTGGAAATATAGTTCCGACATTCTACTACCCATTATTCCCCTTATGCATGACATCTGCAATAAGAATCTTGAAAGGGACTGAATACACTTCATACTGTAGGCTCAAACACACGATTGATGTAGATAAAGGTATAAGCTTGAATCAATACACTTTATAGCACTCATGGGATCCCCATAAGTCCTTGTGCAATTTCATAATCTTATATGTCTCAATTATAAAGGATCATACCATTTAGATTCTAGACTCCTGCACCTGAATCACCTCAACAATGAGACATATCTGAGAACATCAGAGTAGGATTTGGGATAAATTTACTTTCGTATAGGTGACACCATAGCACGAACTAGAGTATGAAAGAGGAAAAGACTAAATCCATAGCATGAACTAGATCATGAAGAAAGAGAGACATTCCTAAATGCCTTGTAACCTCCAGTTTAAAAGTGTAGTGCGCTACACACCCATAAACAAGACTCTATCCAACACAATTTTACAGACACCTTGGGACCATGAACCATGCTTTGATACCAAGTTTTTCATGACTTGAGTTGGGGCCCTGGCCGTAACGAGCATTCTGAACCATGAAGGGATGAAGGCCCTTCTCATTTTGGTAATCATGCACAACATTCATGCAATAAATAAAAGAAGTAGAAAATAAATAATGACAGAACCATGGTCATACTCTGAGTTCAATTTGAGAATAAAGAAAGAAATCCAACAACATCTAGACATCATCTGAAGTAGTCTACGAAATCTCTACTACATATAAAAATAACAACTGTTTGAAACTGGGACAAGGCCCCTAGTGGACCTAAACAAAAAATAAATGACAAAGTCTAAAAGACATAGCCCTTTCAAAATAAAGAAGGCTCAACACTACTTATTTCACTTCTATCTGAAAACTCTATGGCTTAGCAGGACCTCTTGACAGAGCCTCAGACCCTGAAAGGTAGGGGGTCAATACAATTATACTGGTATGCAGAGCAAATCGAAAATAATAATTTTTACTCAACATAGGTGAGAGCAGTTTATAAATATGACATATGAAATGAAAATATATGGGTATTTTTAAAAGACTCTAAAAATTCATCCGAACTCTGTGACATGCTCTTTATTTTACTTCTGTGCTAGGTGGTATACCCTACAACTCTAGAATTCCACGGACTATATGAAATGTTCCCTTAACTCGATAGCCAATCCCCTAACCCGAGTTTTCCGCAAGGGTTGGAGTCTCTATTTCTCTAGTACACCACAGGGCCATCGCCAACGTATAATTTTCCTTTCGGGTGTCAAAAATCCATGTTGGAAAATCATAGTTTTAAGCAATGAGTCGATTGAATCGTGCCTTCTTCGGATAATCACCTAACCCTCTTTAAGCCTATTTTTTTAAGTCTGTAAAACATGTATTCTCTGAAATCAAACTCTGAAAACTCTAGCTCTGTTATAGCATACATTTATATTGTTTCGTCATACCATTGACTTGCAAGTCACATCTCTGAGCTATTAATAGCATAATATAATCTCTTCTTTTAAAACATAAGTTTTGGGACCACCATATCAATAAATCAATTCAAACAACTCATGTAAACACATGCAAAAAACCCTCTCTTTTTCGACCTTTCAATAACATAAGGTGGTCATGTCAATTTACTCAAATCATATGAAATTCTTTCTCTTTAAAATAAGGATATAGTTATATCAAGAAAACTCTCTCTCATCATCTCTAAATCATGTTCAAATACTATGATATTAAGAAAGCCACTTTCAAATCATAAAACATGCATTTTAAATCATTCCCGCTAAGATCATAAACTTCAATTCATCACAAGGGACTTCTTAATTATTCTCTCAATCAATCTTCAAAACTCAATTTCATACATATACATATGAGTATAAATCAGTTTAAGGGGAAAGGCCTCAAAGGCAAAACAATAATAGCATTGAAACATTCAGGATGCATAACTTAAAACATAGATTCCAAAACCCCTTTATAATTTCATGCTTGATAAACTTTAAATCATATTCAAGTGTTTCAAATAGCCCATATAGTTATAGGATAAACCCCACGTACCTTAGTTGCAAAGAATTCATGAAGAAATTTTAAAAAGATTTGACCTTTAGACTTGATTGTCCAAACCCTAGTTCTTTTCTCCCCTTGTGTTCTTGAAAGATGAATTTTGGAATCTTTAAAGAGTTAAAATACTATTAATAAGCCTAAATTTGTTTAAGGATGATTAGGACAATTTTGGGATATGAAAAGACTTGGTTTCCCTTAAAATGACTTAAAAACAACATTTTTGCACCCTTGGGCCATAAGGCACGTGACGCATTGCCTATGGCCTAATCTAGGCAATGCCATGCATTGTTTATCGCCAAAAATAAGTTGGAAGTCGCATTGCCCATCGCCCAAAATGGGTTGGACGACGCATTGCCCATGGTACAACAAATCCTGTAGCCTCTGGCGATTTGCTAGGCGACGTACTCAACTTTGAAAAGTCATAACTTTTTGTTTGGGTATCGAATTTAGATGAAATTTGTATCGTTGGAAAGATATTTTGAAGACCTTTCATTTAATATATAGTAGACAATCTAATTCATTATATACAAAAGGTTGTGGTTGATTGAATTTGACCCAAGTTTCAACGCTCACTAAAACTAATACGATAGGAAAGCTTCCAACTCGTCCTTGGGTTTAGGGTCCTCTAAGATCTCAATTCATGCTCAACTAGATTCCTACACTACATGATTGATCAACACACTATATTTTATCTAATTTAGGGCTTTTGGAACCTTTACTGAAGGAAATGACGGTTTACGTTCTAGCCCAAAATGCAGGGTGTTACATTTATTTCCTTTGATTATTTGAGGGAGAAAATAGTGAACCGTCATAAAACACCATGTGAGCGCATGGAGTCTGATCTTGTCCTGATCAGCTAAGTCTGACATGAAATAATTTGCTAGCAAGTATACATGGTTATCCTCTTTTCGGGATACATGATAAAAAGAGTCATTCACTTATGGAATAATCTCTATCCTTTGTCGGCAAACCTAGTTTCAGGCATTTGTTATTTAAACCTATGCCTTCACAGTCAGCCAACTCACTCTCTTATGCTCATAGTGTGATCGTACTTATTTATATTCAGAGTGTTACCCTCATTAGTCTCATGTTAATAGTTAAGCCCTTTTAGTCTCATATTCATAGTTTAGCCGTTTTAGGCTCATGTACATAGTTTAGCCATTTTAGGCTAGAAATCATGAAGTGCCACATTAGGGCTTATACAGAGAGTTAACTGTAATAGGTTCATAATCACAAGCTAACATCATTATTGGAGAGGCGTGATAGTCAATTTCCAAGTTCGATGTCTTATAATTCATGATCATGACTTACTAGTTTTTAAGAGTCTATTCATTTTTTTGAGTTGGTACAGTAGAGTGGATTGTAGAAGGATTGAGTAATTCTATAATTTTTTCAAGGTGATCCTTACTTCTGCAGTTCAAGATGAAATTAGAAAAAGTTGAAAGTATACACCATTACAAAGAAAAGAGTACCAAAGTTCTTAGACTGCTCACTTATGAATCTGAAACTACTGCAAGCATTCTATTATTACATGTTGCAGAGCAAACGTGGATCATATCATGTTAATATTAGTTTCTGTTACACATTAGCTATACCCTATCAATGAATAGCAGCACAGTTATGCAAATTAACATTTCATATCCTTTGACTACTGCTTAGTATTTCATTCTAAAGGCTATTAGTTGGGCAACTATAGAGAAGAAAGCACCTAGATTAAGCTTCTATGTTATTTGAGTTACCTCATGGATTTCTAAGGTCCTCGTGTGCGGTCAGTGTTAAACATGAAGCAAACAAAACTAGCATCAGAAACTGTTTGCGTTGTTTGAGAAAAACTCTACATCTGGGACACGACAAAAGCACTAAATCATTCGACTTAAGCAATCAACAAATTAAATATACCATAGTTAACTTATTTGATGTCTGGGATGTCTAGACCAGTGTAACTTCAAGTGGTATATGTGTATCTATTATAAGTATCAAAAGAACTAAAGTTGAGGAAACTCACAAGTGGTATTCATGCCAATCACGACTCAAAAAATTTCATAACGTCTGCAGCAATTCAATTGTTTAACATCTACTCACTAAAATTCATAGAGTATTTATGAAAAAGGAAGACAATTTAAAACTTCTAAGAAAAACTCATAAAAGAACTCAATTAGGTTGACAAAGATGTGGAGATCCACCAATACAAATAATATTGAGAGTTACTGGGATTATAGGAGAACAAAACTCAAAAGAAAACATGAAAGAAATAATCTTACATACCTCTTTAAACGTTTAAAGAACTTGAGATAGGAAGATGAAATTTATACTTGATTCTCTACCAATTCTCTTTTGTTTCTTAGAAGTTGTGATTGAGAGGAGGAAAGGGGTTTTGACTGCTGAAAACTTATGAAAAAAATAGATGAAAGAAAAGGGATATTGCTTGCTACTGGGAGCTTTTGAAAAAACTGAAGAAGAAAAAGAGAGGCTTTTGTTCTGTGATTTGGAGGAAAACACAGGGATTTGTTTTAATGTGTGTAACTCATAAAACTTGGTTGAAAAAATAATGTTGTAGGGGAAAAATAAACGCATGGCAACTGATAAATTAAAAGGGTTTAAATTATTTACTGTAACGGTAAAAAGGAAAGGACGAAACTGCCCTTGAGGGATAAGTAATGGATCTGAGATGTTACATTTCTCTACTCCTGCTAGAGATCCTTCTGCCACAACTTTTGTTGAAAAACAACAATCTTTATGTTCTTATGGACGAGGCCGTGTAGATGTTAGAATAATGGTCGAAACATGTCAAGACCCGAATCGAGGTCCTAGCCGTGAAGAGCATCCCGAACCATGAAGGCCCAGACACCCTTCTATACCTAATAATCATGCACAATATTCATATACAATAAGGAAAATGTGGAAAATAACACAAACGGAATCATGGTCATTTCTAGCTTAAACTGAACAGTACATAATGAAATCCATAAACATATAACAATTTCTGACACTCGTCCACGAAATCTCTAACATTACAAGATCAATCATAAGTCTAGAACAAAATTGGGACAAGGCCCCCAGTCGGAACCATTAACAAAATAGAAAAATAATGTTCTAAAGACAAGGCCTTCCGAAATAAAGAAGGCTCGCTAACTTCTCACTTCTGTCTGACAGATTCTATGGCTTAGCAGGAACTCTGGACTGAGCCTCAGACCCTGAAATATAGGGTCAGTACAAAGTACTGGTGTGCAGTGCAATCCAAAATAATGAATTTTATAAAACATAAGTGAGAGAAATTTGTAAAATAGTATGCATGACATTATTTAAATCAAGTTTTCTCAATGCAGTTCTGATCTTTGTATTATTTCTGAGCTAGGTGACACTCCCCTACAAGTGTGATATTCCACGGGCTATATAAAATCCACCATTGACTCGGTGGGGAAGTCCCCAACCCAAGTTTACCACAAGGGTTGGAGTGTCTGAGTCTGATACACCACAGGGCTATAGGCCAGCATAAAATCTCTCTAGGGGATTAAATAACCCGTGTCGGCAAAACACGGTTTCAGGCAATGAGTAGTCTGAACTCGTGCCTTCTTTGGAGACAATGAGTAGCCCGTTTTTAACCATTACTAAACATGCATTATTCTATGTTTCAAAATCTAAAAATTTGATTGCAAACATGCATTTTGTTCTGTTCTGAATTACCATGGCATTCTCTGAGTTGGTGTCATCACACCAAGACTTGCAAGTCATATTTCTGAGTCATAATGTATCATGCATGATGTTTTTCATTAAAACACAATTCAAACCACCCAATCATGCAAATAGTATAAGATATTTCATGTTTCGAAACACAAGTTAAAACTATGCAAAGATTCTCATTCTTTCATCAAACATGTGGTGGTCATGTATTTTTTTTTTTTGACAAACCATGCAACTCTTTCATTATATATATATATATATATATTCAATATTTATCAACATGAACAACCCTCTCTTTTGAATTCAAAATCATATTCAAGTCATAACATTAATCAAGACATTCGTATCATGTTTTTCAAGATGTATTCGAAACAATCCATATCATATGAAAAATGAGAAAAATCATAACAAGAGAGGGATTCTATATGATTCATGTTCTCAATTAAATATTCAAACCCAATTTTCATATATATATATATATATATATATTGAGTACAATTCAATTTGGGGAAAAGGCCTTAAGGCCAAAACAATAGTGCCATTAAAACATTCATAAATCAACATTGTAATATAAATTCTAAAACCCCTTCGAAATTCATGATTTCACCATATTTAAATGTTGTTGAACAATTTTATTATGCCCAAGTAGTTTTAGAAAAATCTCACGCACCTTAGATTATTTAGGAGAAGGAGAGGAACCCGAATATTGATCTATTTCTTGAAATTCTTGACCTTATGAATGAGTTCTTGAATCTTTGGGGGAGGAGTTAGGGTTTTGATTTTTAGAGGAAAAGTGAAAATAAGAAATGTTGGCTTCTTGAGGGTTGAAATTCAATGTTATAGACGTATTTTGGGTGAGGGAAAATGACCACGGTACCCCTAGACCCATCAGAAACTGAAATAATGCATAAAACAGCCATAGATACGCGTCTGGTTTCGTGTCGACTCGTCATGATCGCGTCGGCTTACTGCCTCACATGGAAAAACCATAACTTTTCGCTCGATTATCAAATTTCGGTGAAATTGTTATCGTTTGAAGGCTAATTCAATTATCTACAATTTGTGGGTCTTGAGCTGAAAAATTCTATGTGTATCAAGAGTTATCCATGTTCAAACTAGACCCTTGTAGAATCAAATATCCAATTTTGGCTAAATGAAAGGTTCTTAGCTCAACTTTGCTTTAGGTCATTTCTATGAACATTTTTCACCTCATAATCACTTCATATACTAGGTGAGAGATCGTCACACATGAATCTAAAGATAAACCTTTGAATTAGAGATTACACACATAGAACGACGTTTTAATTAATAGCTAAAAAATGTGGAGCGTTACATTATCTCCCCCTTGGAATCATTCGTCCCCGAATGATAGGGATTTTTGAGGATCTAAAAGTGTAGAATAAAGAACGTAATCTCGCATTGAATAATTTTCCTCAACAAAACGTACGAAGGCATCAAACGAGTTTCAAGGTAACCTCAAGTGAAACGTGAAAGCATGAAACATGGGATAATGAAACTTTACATAGGGATGATCTTGCACATGAGTTATATGAATCATAATCATCACAACACAAGGCAGGGGTTTATTTGATGATCATAGATTGATTGATATTGGTACTATTCATGAAATAAGATTTCGCGGAAGATAGGATTAGAAGCATTCTCTACCTTATAAAGTACCGCCGAATAGACATAAACTTAGAGGCACTAATCTCCTACACCCCAAACAATAAATTGCATACTTCACACTCGCCAACTTACAATTCTCCAATCACCCATCTAGCCACAAGAATTTGAGTCCTACTACTTAGTACTACTATGTTAAAGCCTAACTTGGAGTAAAAAGGTGATAACTTAAACTATAGGACCCTATACTTTACTTCCCATTAAGAACATTGCCTCACCTTATCACTATCGTCAAACACTTTCGGGTTTTAATTCAAGGAATAATAACCACATAGTACATGGGTTGAGTTTTCATCAATCACAACATTCAAGTCTATCATTACCACACCCACTTCATAGATTCCCCCCCCCCCCCCCTCCCAAGACCAGCTAATTTAATTACATTCACAAAGATTTTCACCATATATCTCTTTCCCAACTTTTCTCATAATAAAAGTCCATCCCCTTCTTAGCTATTTCACACAACAAAAGTTCATCTCCTTCCTTTTCCTTTCACTTATAACCTTAGCTCGAGAATTCACATCAAATTTTTTTTCACCTTCAAGAACATCACCACTCTTCCACACTCATCATCATACTATCATACGAAGGGTCATTAAGGGATCTGAGCATAAATGTCATGAATGGAAGTAACACTATTAGGCCATAGCTTATAGTTATTGCACTACTCAAGGAGGGACATGAAATGAAGATACGATAGAATAAACACGAAGTGCTCCATACAACAAGTCTCTGGATCATAAGTTAAGAGTCGTTCGGAAGACACAATACTGCATGAATTCTTAGGATAGAGCACAGTGAGAAACATTGATGCACATATAAAGTTAAGATGAGGGAAAGAGACTGAATTACCCACTTGGACTCAAAAATCAGTAAGAAAAACTGGGCACCCGACGCGTTTGGCAACGCGATGCATTGAGATCGCGTCGAGACATTTGTTTGACCAATGCGATTACTGATGCGGCACATTGATATCGAGTTGAGCCACTGGTTTTCTTACTCAACGCATCTCAAACGTGGTCTGAAAAATCTAAAACTTTCCCAGAATAACCCCTTTACACTCCTGAACATGAATCAACTTAAAAATCTTCGCCTCAGGGTCAAGAAGATCAATTTTAAAATCTTGGAAGTTAAGAGCTCATAAATTTGACTAAGTCTTTTAACAACTAGAAAAGATTTTTAGATTGCGAGCTCTCCATATGTGCAACTAAGAGCGGTATTGAGTAGAGAATACTACGGGGTGTTACATTACAACTAAGACAAAGATTTCCGCTTAAAGCGACTGCTCCTCATTTAAGCAACTTTGATTTTTCCATAAGTTTGCATAAACTTTAACACTCTGGCTAAACCCGACATAGGATGAATCGGTGACATACAGAAACATATTTTCTTAGGGACAAGCATGTAGAGAAACATAGATTTTCATAAATCACAAATAACATAACATATGGCCTGAATACATGAAAGACTGGATTACTGAGAGACATAATTGCTTCTAGTTTGGAGGTCAGATCATAAACCTAAGTCCATATGAAACTCAAACCATAGGTATGAATTGAATAGATGACGTAAGACATTAGCAGGATACTCTCCTATATTGAAGTAGAGAGATTATGTTTGAGTAGAATTAGGTTCATCGTAGTTCCTTCCCGCAAGTTGCCCCACTGAGAATATTCAGGAACTCACTTAATTCCCCATCTCCCCCTTAGATCAAAGTCACACCCCTAGACTTACAGAAATAACCTCACATAAAAAATTTATAGCCGCAACCTCAACGTAAATGGGACATTACCATAAACTTCAACTCTAAACTCTTCCTGATGAACTATACTCAGAAGGCCTTGCTTTCCAAAAAATGCTACTCTTAACTTTTGCTAACCTCTATAGCCATCACTCTAAAATTCCCGTTCTCATGAGCATACGCATCCACACTCCCTATCACAAAGTGGGGTATCAATATACATATTAACACAAACTCCCCTTAATAAAAATATAAAGATACAAAATCCTTTCTAAGACACCCCCTCCAGGGACACTAATTATAATTTCTCCTAACCCCTAAAGTCATCAACTTACGACTAACATTTTCAAGGGCATAGACACCCACGCTTCTAAATACTTAATGCTCTATCTTCAATTCCTTAGAATACTTGCATTACCCCTAAAATCAAATAACTTGCAGCTTAACAAATATTTGTAAAACCATACCCAAGGCTCATATTGCCTACCTAATTTTCCTCAATTCAACTCTAAAGAGCACCATACAAGAATTTCCCAGATTTCTCCATAATACAAAATTCAAGAACTAAATCTAGGTACACAAAACACTTATAGACATAAAACTTTTTCTAACAACCTGCTACCTGAGGTCAACTTATTCAGATATACTCGCGTTCTTATCCACTTAACGATTCAACCACAATTTATTGTTTTAACACTAGTTCTCATGTACACATATACCTCACGATTTGCACTTAAACTTTTATAAATCATCAACCTAGCCCATTTCGCACATCACATCAAGATTGTTAATTACTCCACAAAACATGCATCATTAATCTTAAGATATTATTTTTGCCACCACATTTCACACCTCAAGTTCAAGTTTATAGTCTTGCATCAATCATGCACCACCAACGAAGCATTCCACATGCTATTCTAGTCCATCAAATTGTGAAACCAACCCAAAATACTACATTTCGTCTAGCTACTACCTACCATCACATCCCCTCCATGACATTACTACAACACCTCAAATTCCACTACGTACATTCTCAGATAGTACTATTTCACTACTACTTAAAGAAAAAGACCATCAAAGGGGGTAAATTCACATTATTGAATTAGTCGATCCTAATCTTGCAATATAACCCATTTCAATCTTATCAACTTATTTCAATTTCTCACATTATACTTACTTACCTAATCGTACATCACAATGATCTTCAAAATTCAATAAACACTAATGAGTCTCTACTTACAGCTTATTAACTAATCTACCACTTTCTATCCACAGCCTATAGATGATTTTCATAACCACAACGACCATCTATTCTGTGATATCCTGTACCTTCCTTCACAGACTACTATACAATCTACAATTATTTCCGCATATTAGTCTATCATTATACAATGGCAACCTACTCCTCAATCCACGACTACACAACTAAAACTATTTATTTATACAAATGTTATCCTTACTGACTGCTAACTTCGTGACTACATGTCACCAACTTTTGGACCATCTCACTACCAAAAGGCCATGACACTTTAACATACACTACTACTCAAGTGAAAATACAGTTCCAACATTCTACTACATATCATTACTCTTATACATCACATTCCCAATAAGAATTATATTAAAGGAAACTGGATACACTCTCTACCTCAAGATCAACCGCACGACTAATGCAGATAGAGGTATATGCTTAAATAAACACACTTTAAAGAATTCATGGACTCGTCTTAAGTCCTTGTGAAAAATTCATAACTTTATAGACAACTTAATCAGAGAGAACGACATCACTGATGGAGATAGACTCTTAGAATTATATCGCCTCAACAATGAGGCATGACCTATGAAATTGGAACGAGGAATGAACTTGGATAACTTACTTATGGATGACGCTATAGCACGAACTAGAGTATGTAATAATGGGAAACAACTCCTAAATGCCCAGTAGCCTCCTGATTATAAGTGTGGTGCACAACACACCCATAAGCAAGACTCTACTAGACACGATTTCACAGACATCCTGGGACCATGAACCATGCTTTGATACCAAGTTTATCATGACCCAAATCGAGGCCCTAGCCGTGATAAGCATCCTAAACTATGAAGGCTCGGGCACCCTTCTATACCTGATAATCATGCACAATATTCATATACAATAAGGAAAATGCAAAAAATAATACAAACGGAATCATGGTTATTTCTAGCTTCAACTGAACAGTACAGAATGAAACCCATTAGCATCTAACAATATCAAAAACTCATCCTCTAAATCTCTAACATTACAAGATCAATCATAAGTCTAGAACAAAACTGGGACAAGGCCCCCAGTCGTACCCAATACCAAAATAACATAATAATGTTCTAAAGACAAGGCCTTCCGAAATAAAGAAGGCTCACTAATAGCTCACTTCTGTCTAATAGATTCTATGGCTCAGCAGGAACTCTGGACTGAGCCTCAGACCCTAAAATATAGTGTCAGTAGAAAGTACTGGTATGTAGTGAAATCCAAAATAATGAATTTTATAAAACATAAGTGAGCGCAATTTGTAAAATAGTATGCATGACATAATTTAAAGCAAGTTTTCTCAATGCAGTTCTGATCTTTGTATTACTTCTGAGCTAGGTGACACTCCCCTACAAGTCTGATATTCCACGGGCTATATCGAATCCACCATTGACTCGGTGGGGAACCCCCAACCCAAGTTTATCGCAAGGGTTGGAGTGTCTGAGTCTGATACACCACAGGGCTATAGGCCAGCATAAAATCTCTCTAGGGGATTAAATAACCCGTGTCGGCAAAACACGATTTCAGGCAATGAGTAGTCTGAACTCGTGCCTTATCGGAGAACCACCTAACATCTCTCTATGCCCATTTTAACCATTTTTAAACATGCATCATTCTAAGTTTCAAAATCTAAAAATCTGATTGCAAAAATACATTCTATTCTGTTTTGAATTACCATGGTATTATCTGAGTTGGTGTCATCACAACAAGACTTGCAAGTCATATTTCTGAGCCATAATGTATCATGCATGATTCTTTTACTAAAACACAATTCAGACCACCTAAACATGCAAATAGTATAAGATATTTCATGTTTTGAAACACAAGTCAAAACTATGCAAAGATTCTCATTCTTTCATCAAACATGTGATGGTCATGTAACTTTTTTTTCAACAAACCATGCAACTCTTTCATTATATAAATATTCAACATTTATTAACATGAACAACCCTCTCTTTTGAATTCAAAATCATATTCAAGTCATTACATCAATCAACACATTTGTATCATGCTTTTCAAGATGCATTCGAAACAATCCATATCATATGAAAATGGGGAAAATCATAACAAGAGAGGGATTCTATATGACTCATGCTCTCAATTAAATATTCAAAACCAATTTTAATACATACATATAAATATGAGTATAATTCAATATGGAAAAAGGCCTCAAGGCCAAAACAATAGTGCCATTAAAACATTCATGAAGCAACATTGTAATATAAATTCTAAAACCCCTTCGAAATTCATGATTTCAACATATTTAAATGTTGTTGAACAGTTTTCTTATGCCCAAGTAGTTTTAGGAAAACCCCATGCACCTTAGATTATTTAGGAAGAAGAGCGGTATGAAAAAGAGCAGAACCCGGATCTTGATCCGTTTCTTGGAATTCTTGACGTTATGAATAGTTCTTGAATCTTTGGGGGAGGATTTAGGGTTTTGATTTTGGGAGAAAAAGTGAAAAATAAGATATTTTAGCTTCTTGGGATTGAAATTCAATGTTGTAGACGTATTTTGGGTGAGGGGAAGTGACCATGGTTCTCCTAGACCCATTAGAAACTGAAATAATGCGTAAAACAGCCTTAGATACGCATCTGGTTTCGTGTCGACGCAACGCGTCATGATCGCGTCGGCTTACTACCTCAGACGGAAAAAGCCATAACTTTTCGCTCGGTTATCGAATTTTGGCGAAATTGGTATCGTTGGAAAGCTAATTCAATTATCTAAAATTTGGTGGTTCTTAAGCTGAAAAATTCTCTGTGTATCAAATATCCACGTTCAAAGAAGACCCTTGTAGAATCGAATATCCAATTTTGGATGAATGAAAGGTTCTTAGCTCAACTTTGCTACAGACCATTTCTATGAACGTTTTTCACCTCATAATCACTTCATATACTAGGCGAGAGATCATGACACATGAATCTAAATATAAACCATGGAATTAGAGCTTACACACGTAGAACGACGATTCAATTTCCAGCTCAAAAATGTAGGCCGTTACAAAACTCAAATGGTGAACGAGGTAGAGAACGTCATAATAATATTGTCTCCTCAAAACCTTTTGATTTACTGCCAAAAAATTTGACTCCTTGTCCTTGAGATCCCTCAATTTTAGGTCCACCACCACTATTGTTTCCTTCCTTTCCAGGCATCGCTTCTATTCATTTTCTACTTTGTTCCCAACCAAACCTCTCTGCTCATGTCTGTCCATCTCTTAAATCGAACTATACATGCTACACAAAAGCTAGGTGAGAAGAACCAACAAGTCTAACCTAATAGAAAGATCAGAAACACAGAAACAAAACCCACAATTGGACCAGAAAATGCTCCAAAGCCTTCTTTTTAGATACTCAACCTCATCTTGCTGCAACATCTTATGCCTCCTTAAATGATGGTCATTCATTTGTTGACAGTAGTGCTTCTTCTCATATGACACCCACTGCTACTAATTATCTTCAGTTTCTCCTTATAAGGGTAATGATCGTGTTACTGTGGGTAATGACACTCAACTTCCAATCTCATATACGGATAATGGTATTATTCCTACTTTATCATCATATTTTTCTTTAAAACATGTTTTCATTGTTCCTAAGCTTTCCGCTAATTAGAGTTTGTCAAAGACAATAATTGTTCAATTAATTTTGATGATTTTGGTCTTTCTATCAAGGAATTCAAGATGAAGAAAATACTTCTCAGGTGCAATAGTACGGGACCTCTACTCCCTGTTGTCTCCTCCCTCGTGTGTTGGTTTGGCTTCTATAGCAGCTTTGCAGAATTTGCTGATTCATGCTTCTTCAACAATTGGGCATCGCCGTTTAGGATATCCAAGCCCCTTAGTTTTAGAAAATTTAGTTCAAGAAATGAATTACCTAGTACTTCTTTATTGCAACATCTAGATTTTCTTATGCAATGCTTGCTAACATGGCAAGCACCGCAAATTACCTTTAATGAATGCAGCTTCTTAACTTCCTTCTCCATTTGAATTAATTACAGAACTCCATTTGAATTTCTTTTGGTATGTCACCTACGTACAATCATCTGCTTGTGTTTGGTTGTCTTGGTTATCCTAATTTTTGTAACTATTGAAAAAATAAATTATGTCCACGTTCTGCACATTGTGTTTTCCTTGGTTATCCGTCAAATTACTAAGGTTTTCGGTATTTTGATCCCTCAAGCAACAAAGTCTTTCTCACATCATGCACAAATTGGTGAAGATCTTTTTCCTTATCGACATCTCATTTGAAATGATTATGATCAATCCTCTGTGTCTCCATTAAGATTTCCTAATGGATTCAATTTCTCATTTCCTACAAAAGTACCTCCTCCATCGCAACCACAGCCTCCACAAACTATTCCTTAAATCTATGTGTTACATAGTCTCCTATTTTAACTCTAAGTCTCCTATTAGATCAAGTAATGGACTGCTAGATTTAACTCAAACTCCTAACAACCATTCCTAACTTATCTCTTGCCTATAATTTTACTACAACCTTGGTCTCCAACAATTTATTTTCCCCTTCTTAATGAAATCGCCTTCCAGGACCGTAACCTTCTCCTATTTCTAGTATATCAAAATTACCTTATTCTAATCCTAAAATTCATCATATGGTTAGCTGCAGCGATACTAGCTCTCTTAAACCTCTTCCCTACCACCTGAACCATCCTCTTTAGTGAATGCCAAAAATGCCCTCAGTCGAGATGTACAATGGCAGAAGAGTGCAACACTCTCATGGCCAATCATATTTGGGAATTGGAAGTCGTTAGGTTTTTTGAGGAATTGTTCCGTGAGCGTACTGGGACAGAATGACTTAGCCATGTTAGATACTGCTAGTTCAGTTAATTAAGGATACTGAATTAGTTATTTCACTAGTCATTGTTTATTTAGATAACATTATTAGGGAAGCAATTATTTATTTAGACTTGTTACTGTTCGTTTATTGAGTTTTCTTATTCCCTCTGTAATTCTATTTAATATGCTTGCTGCGTTCATTAATAAAGTGTCTTCTTTCAGCACATAATCAGTGTTTATATGGTATCAGGGCTGTACAGGATCTAATGAGAGCGGTTGATTTTTTTTCTCTGTGCTTCATTCATGCAGATCAGCAGCAACAGTGGCCCATCACAAAGGCAACAACAATCCTAGATTTGTTAACATATTAGTGTTCACGACTCGGTTTAGGCCAGTTATATGTCAAAACTAAAACCAAAAGCAAACCAATATAATCAGTTTTTTAATTAATAAAATCAAACCAAACAAATATAATAATATTTATTGGTTTGGTTGTCATCAATTTGGTTTGGTTTTGACTGTTCGATTATTAACCATATATTAAAATAATAGAAACGGAACATTCAAAAGGAATAAAAAGGCAGCAATTCATTCAAAAAGAAAAAAATCATGAGATTAACACATGAAATAGAAACAGGGCATACATCTAATACAAGATATTTAAATTATTCATAAAAAATATATATTAATTATATTTAATTATTAAAAATATATAACATTTGTTGGTTCATGTTTTTGTTTTTGAACAATACCAAAATCAAACAAATATTTTCAATTTTTAAAAATGTAAAACCAAATCAAATAAAAATAGGTTTGGTTCGATTTAGGTTGGCTTTTATCCAATCTATGAACACACCTAGGTACTAGTATCACCCACACCAGTCGCACGATCGCCCAAGGAACAAATATATTCCCCAATCTCGTCTTCTTAAGTTGGTTTGTCAGGATATGCCCTCATAGCTTTGGTCGAACCCACCATTGCCTCTACCATTGTTATCGGTGATTAGTCTAAATCAGCTTGGGATGCCTTGCATACCACTTATACAAACAAATCTCAAACCCAGGACAACAAACATAAACTTGAAAGATAAAGAAGATAGATAACTTGACACAAAGAGAATACAAAATGTAGCAACTAAAGAGTGTATCAAACTCTAAAACCTCTACAAATCACATTAACAAGCACCAAGTTCTTACACGAACATAAGAGGAACTCGGTTCACTCAAGCACTCACGTTTCTAGCTGTTTCACAACACAAGTGGAACCTTCACTTGTGATGTTCAAAGTTAGTGGTCTACTCTCTTCTTGAGAGAAAAATGGTGTTTCAATGTTACAATCTTCATTCAAAATAAGCTAACTAAGGAGAACAAGACTAAAAGGATCCTATAAATAGTCTATTACAAAAGTCATGAAGAAAGGACCCTTCTACCCTTAATGAAAGGGGCGGGTTTGGATGCAAAAGTGGACAGCTTGGTGTGTTTTGTAACACCTAAGGAAATTCCTCACTTTTCAATGAATATACTCCTTTGGGCTTCTCCAATACATGCTCCAATACGTCTATTTTCATAAACGTACCTTGAAGCCTTTGTAGTTCCCGCGCTTGGCTCCTATTGATTGGTCTCGAGCCCATGATACTCATATAATCCTCTCCATCTTGTCCTTAAATTAAGGAACCTCTTGAGTGTATAAACTCCTCCTCCTTCCTTCACTTGGACATGACTTTGAAAAAGGCTTGAAAAGGTCTTCAATTCTCTTGCAAATCCGAAACTTGGACCTTTGACCAAAAACTGGTAATCTTTGTACTCCTCATGCTTGTATCTTCTTCTCCATCTTGAGAGAAATTTGTCCTCAAATTCCCACCTTGCAAAACCAAAGAGAGGAAAAACAAGCACACAATGCTCATGATAGGAGGGTTAGAATTAGTACCCCAAATTATCTAGACATGACAAAGGGATAAACTTTTGGAATACCACCAACAATCCTTTATGATCATGAAACACGTACCGCAAGCATCACAAAGGACGTGGCTAAGATGAACATCAAAGAAAGAGGAGTGCAATCCAAAACTATCACATATGTCATCAAGCCAAGCTTGTTCACATTTGGAATATACCCACGGGTCCTTTGTGTTTGATATGAAAAGCTTAGCATGAATGGAACAAAGGAAATGGCTTTGGGAAATATCAAGAGATAAGGAAACTACAATGGTCGTAATGACTTTACTATACCCAAAAGGTAAGACTACCTTTATCTTAGGAACCATAAGATACATTTGTTTCATTACCTCTACAATGGACCTCATCAAATGTAGTGTCATTATTGATCTTAAGTTCCACCTCAACCACATATCACCATTGTGCAAACAAGAAAACCAGCCACCAAACTTCCTACCACTACACAATACAAATTTGAAATTAACATGGTCATCATCATACGTAAAGAGGTAGTATAGAAAGGAATCAAGTGTGAAGACATCTTGCTGAGGGGGTACACTTTTAAAATTAAGCAAGTGATCCTTTATTTTTAACATGAAACACGTAGTTTGAAAAATACAAAGGATAGGTATAAGATAATCATCAAGGAAAGATAAGCATAAGCCGAGGCAACTCCTGTTCCAACCCACTAGTTTTCTGGGATCAAAGTATCACGACCCAAACTAGGGCCTGGCCGTGACGGACATCCCGAACCATGAAAGCCCGAACGTCCTACTCTATCTGGTAGTCATACACAACATTCATATAATAAGAGAATATGCGAAAATATAATCTGATACAGAAACATGGTCATTAACTCTGAGTTTCAAGGCATGAGAATGAAAGTTACAATTCAAAGCATCTGACTAAGATCTGATTTAGTTTGTGAAATCTCTACTACTTCTCAAAACAATTCTGAAAATAAGGACAAGGCCCCAGTAAACCAAAACAATGGAATAACATAATCTGAAATACCAGGCCTTCTGGAACAAAAAAGGCTCACCACTGAATGGATCACTTCTCTCTGGAATACTCTACTGATTAGCCAGACCCTTGGACTGAGCTTTCAAACCTGGGAGGTAGAGGGTCAATACAGATGTACTAGTATGTACAGCAGATCCAAAATAATAATTTATATTGAACATATATGAGATCAATTTAAAATAGTTCATAAACATATCAAATAGTAAGAAATCTCATGGGCATTTTCAAAAGAATCTATAAACTTATCTGAACTCTATGACACTCTTCATTTTACTTCCGTGCTAGGTGGTATACCCTATAACTCTGAAATTCCATGGGTTATATGGAATCCGCTATTAAATCGGCGGGGAAACCTCCAACACAAGTGTGCCGCAAGGGTTGGAGTCTCTGACTCTACTATGCCACACGGTCGTCGCCAGCATAAAAATAATCTACCTGGATCGATAAATCACGGTTTTAGGCTAAGAGTTACTTGAACTCTATCCCTCTTCAAGAAACCACCTAACTCTCTTTATGACTATTTTTAACTCTTTAAGACATGCATTCTCTAAAAACTTTCTCTGAAAACTCTAACTCTGTTATGGCATACATTTATATGGTATCATCATACCATTGACTTGCAAATCACATCTCTAAGCCATTATTAGCATATAATAATCTCTGTTTTAAAACGTAAATCTGAAACCACCATATCAATAAGTCATTTCAAGAAACTCTTTCTTAATGCTCATGTAAACATATTCAAGAACCTCTCTTTTTCAACATTCAAATACCCAAGGTGGTCATGTCAAAAATGTCAATCACATGAAATTCTTTCTTTTTAAAACAAGAATGAAATCATACCAAGAAACTCCCTCTCATCATCATCAAAATCATGTTAAATACTTGAACATTGAAAAGATACCCTTCAAAACATTAAACAAGCATCTTAAATCATTCCCAGCAAGCTCATTAACTCTAAATCATCAAAGAGAGAGATTTCAATAATAATTTTATCTATCAAATCTTCAACATCATACATATTCATATAGTTTTAAATCAATTTAAGGGGGAAAGCCCTAAAGGGAAAAACAACAATATCATTAAACATGCATAAAACATAATAGAATCATGGATCTCAAAACCCCTTTAACAAATTCATGCTTGATAATTTTTAAATCATAATTGGGTGTTTTAAACAAGCCCATGTAGTTTTAGGATATACCCCATGTACCTCAATTTAGAATTTTGATGGATGATTCTTGAAGCCTACGATTTGGGAATTCCAAATATTCACTCAGTTTCTAAAAGTCATAGTTGAATCTTGAGTTAATTGGGTTTTTAGTTTGAAATCCTAGAGAGTGTTCCTGTGAATTTTTGAAGAGAATATGAATAATGCGGTCACTTGGGAGTATAATCCCGTGTTTAAGCTGATAAAGGGGGTGGAAAATACCTAATATACCCTTAATGAGACAAAATAAAATATAACTAGGAGTCCCATTTTATGGGCCACCGTGACGCGCCACAATCGCGGTGGCTCACTGAAAATTAATGAATAGGATTCTTAAGGTCACCACGATGCAGAGACATCGCGTTGTCCCACTGGTTGGGACCTGAAATTTTAGTGCGACGTACCACAATCACGCTAGGCTACTGGAATTTGACAAGTGTTAAATAGACCCCCTCCACGACGCGCCAAGCACAAAAATGATGGTGTTTTTGACTAGGACTTTAATTAGCCATAATTTCTTGCCCGGGTATCGACTTTGGGCAAATCTTAAATCGGCAAAAACCTTATCAAATTTCTCATGTGATGAAAAGTCGAAATTAGGAAAAATTAATTTTCTAATCTTTAACTCTAAGAGCATATTACCACGAGCTAATTCATGGACGATGATGAGTGTTACATTATCCCTCCTTGGGATAATTCATCCCCGAATAATGACGCGGAACACAGACAAGAATGATTTCAAACATACTAAGGCCATAAAAGAATAAGACAAGGATTGTACTTTCCATTTTGTCATTCACCGGGTCAAATAAGTCTGGGTATCTATCTCTCATGACATCTTCTGATTCCCAAGTTGCTTCCTCAATTTTTTGATTTTTCCACAACACTTTAACCGAAGTTATCTCCTTACTCCTCAACTTTGTAACTTGACGATCTAATATAGCAATAGGTTCCTCTTAGTAGGATAAGGAGTCTATCACTTTGACCTTCTCTACAGGAAACACTAATGAGTGGTCTCAAATATATTTCTTCAACATGGATATGTGAAATACCGGATGAACAGAAGGCAAACTTGCAAGCAACTCTAACTCATACGCAACCCCACCTATTCTTCTCAAAATTTGGTATGGCTCTATATAGCAAGGACTCATCTTACCTTTCTTCCCGAATCTCATAAATCCCTTCAGAGAGGAGACTTTGAGAAATACCCCATCACCAACTTCAAATTCTAGCTCCCGTCTCCAAACATCGGCAAAGGATTTCTATCTACTCTAGGCTATTGTAAGTTATTCTCTAATAATTTTCACATCCTCCATCGCCTGATCAGCAAGATCAGGCCCAAACAACTGATTCTCACCCACTTCATACCACCCTATCGGTGATTTGCATATTTTCCTATTCAAAGCTTCAAACGAAGCCATCTTAATACTAGCACGGTAGCTATTATTATAAGCGAACTCTATCAATGTCAAGTGATCTACCCAACTACCTTTAAAGTAAATCACGCAAGCTCTCAACATATTTTCAAATGTATGAATAGTACATTCGGCTTGCCCATCCGTCTGAGGGTGGAAAGCAGTATTCAGGTTCACTTAGGTACCTAAAACCCTCTGAAAAGATCTCCAGAACTGTGAAGAGAATTGCGTACCTCAGTCAGATATGATGGATACAGGTGATCCATGCAAATGGACTATCTCCTTGATGTATAACTTGGCATAGTCATCTCCCGAATAGTTGGTTCTCACAGGCAGAAAGTGGGCTGACTTTGTCAGCCGGTCTATAATTACCCAAATAGAATCATACTTGTTTTGGGACCTCGAAAATCCCGTGATAAAGTCTGTATTGATCATCTCCCACTTCCACAAGGGCAAAGGTATCTAGTAAAGGTCGTAATGCCAGAGGAATCATTACTACAAGGCATAGAGGGGGAGGTCATAAGTGTCTATATCATAAAATTAATTTTTGACGAAATGCAAAAGACATATATGGAAGAATCATAACCATAAAATACGACCCTAATCGAAATGCATACATTTATCTCATATACTATGAGGATGGTAAGAAGAGATATATTTTATATCCCAGAGGGGCTATAATTAGAGATACCATTGTTTCTGGTACAGAAGTTCCTATAAAAATAGGAAATACCCTACCTTTGAGTGTGGTTTGAACTATTAATTTACGTAATTGGAAATAACCAATTAGGTTTACGACGAAACCTAGAAATCGATCACTGATCCAATTTGAGTACCTCTGTAGGATAGACCTCAACAGAAAACTGAAGAGTATCGACAACAAGTGATTGAGTTCAGTAGTTCCTCATATAAAATTATTGACTCTAGAGATATAGTAATATGGAGAAGACAAAATTGTTTCAAGCACCGATAGAACCGGAAGTCAAATGCTCTACTTTCATTTGTTGACAATTCAAACACTTGGTAACAAAGTTATCCACATCACACTTCATATTATTCCACCAGTATATGGTTTCCAGATCATGATACATCTTAGTAGATCCTGGGTGAACAACGTACCTCAAAGTGTGAGCTTCATCAAGGATACTCTTTTGTAACCCATCTACATCTGGCACACATAGTCTACCCTGATATCTCAAAATCCCATCACGACCAATTTTAAAAGACATCACCTTGTTTTGACCCACATCCTTCTTGATCTGCATCAAGATGGGATCTTCAATCTTCTTCTCTTTAAATTCATCACAAAGGAAAGATTTAGCTACCTCTTGAACAACCACTCCCCCATCTTTGAAATCCAAGATTCGCACTCCTAGATGTGTAAGTCGGTGAATATCCTTCACCACCTCCCTCTTCCCCTTTTCAAAATGCAAAAGGTTGCCCATAGATAACCTACTCAGGGCATCGGCTACCATATTTGCCTTGCCCGGACGGTAGTGCAGGCTCATGTCATAATTCTTCAAAAGCTCCAACCAACATCGTTGCCTGAGATTCAATTCTTTTTGTGAGAAAGCATACTGCAAACTCTTGTGGTTAGTAAATATATCAATATGTACCCCATAGAGATAATGCTGCTAGATTTTAAGCGCAAACACCACAGCTGCAAACTCAAAGTCGTGAGTGAATTAATTTCGCTTATGCACTTTTAACTACCTCGACGCATAAGCCACCACTTTATTGTGTTGCATAAGTACACACCCAAGTCCAATACAGGACGCATCACAGTACACAACAAAAGCCTCTGTACCTTCCAGAAGAGTCATAACAGGTGTAGTGGTCAACTTGTCTTTCAATTTCTCAAAACTATTCTCACAAGAGTCAGGCCATACAAACTTCACATTTTTCTGCTTCAACGTAGTGAGTGGTGCAGCTATGGAAGAGAAACTGTCTACAAACCTTTTTAATACCCCGCCAAACCCAAGAAGCTTCGAATGTTGGTTGGAGTCGTAGGTCTGGGCCATTTTCTCACTGCCTCAACCTTTTGGGGATCAACCTTAATCCCATCACTAGACACAATATGCCCCAAGAAAGAAATAGCATTAAGCCAGAATTTACACTTGGAAAACTTTGCATAAAACCTATGATCTTTGAGAGTCTGAAGGATGATTCAGAGGTGATTTACATGATCCTTCCCACTCTTTGAATAAATCAAGATATCATCAATAAAAACTATGACAAAACAATGCAGAAACTGACGGAACACCTTGTTCATAAGATCCATGAAGGCTGCAGGGGCGTTAGTCAACACGAAGGACATGACTAAGAATTCATAATGACTGTATCTGGTTTGGAAGGCTATTTTAGGACTGTCTGACTCTCTAACTTTCAACTGATGGTATCCTGAACGAAGGCCTATCTTTGAAAAACATCTAGCACCTTAAAGATGGTAAAAACGATCATCAATTCTAGTAAAATGATATTTATTTTTAATAGTAACGTCGTTCAACTGGCGATAATCTATACACATATGAAGGGAACCATCTTTCTTTCACATGAACAGTACAGGTGCACCCCAGGGACAAACACCAGGATGGATAAAACCTTTTTCTAAAAGATCTACTAGTTGTTCTTTCAACTCTTTTAGTTCTACAGAAGCCATTCTATATGGCGGAATAGATATGAGATGGGTATCAGGCAACAAATTAATACAAAAATCTATCTCCCTATCAGGTGGTATACCTCGGACATCATCAGGAAAAGCTTCTGGGAAATTATTCACCACAGGGATAGACTGAAGAGAAAGGCTTTCGGTATTCAAATCTTTAATGCAAATAAGATAATATAAGCAACCCTTAGAAATGAGTTTACGGGCTCTGAGGTAAGATATAAAGTTCCCTCTAGGTGCTAAGGAATGTCCCTCCCATTATATTACTGGTTCATTTGGGAAGGAAAAAGTAGACTTTTGGGTTCTATAATTTAGTGTGGCATTGCACAAATGAAGTCAATCCATACTTACGATAGCATCAAAATCAACCATTTCTAAGTGTACTAGGTTTGTCATAGTATCCCGCCCATAAATAGTCACCACATAATTTCTATACACCCTCCTAGCCACAACAGAATCTCCAACTGGAGTAGAAATAGAAAAAGGTTCGGCAATCACATCGGGCTCGAACCTAACAACCACATAAGGTGTCATGTAAGACAGGGTAGATCCAGGATCAAATAACACATATACATCACGGGAAAAGATTTCAAATGTACCAGTAACTACATCCAGTGAGGCCTCTCCTCTTAGAGGTTGGTCAAGGCATACAACCGATTATGGCCGCTTCCAGCAGCTGAAGTGGCACCCTTCTGAGGCGCTGAAGGTATAGAAGAATTAGCTTGTAACTTAGCTCCATCAACATTACCCTTTGCTATTGGATAGTCTCTATGGATATGGCCTGGCTGGCCGCACAAATAACACACCATAGTGCTAAACTGATATCTCCTTGGATGATTTCTCCCACATCTCTCACAACGCGGGTATGTTCGAGAGGTCTAAGATACACTTCCTTGAGATTGCAAACCCTGTATTCTCGAATCCTATCTAGACTAATAATCCTGGAGGCTTTGTCCGGATGGGGTCCTGGACACGGGAGTACTGGCTGCAGAGTGTGCATTGCCCCAAAACTTCTTCTTTTGCCATTTGTTACCCTAATTCCTACTTTACTTCTGACTGCAGCTCTGGTCTGCTTTCTTGGCTCTCTTTGCTAGCCTATCCTTCTCTATAGATTCAGCAATTTTCTTTTTCTTTTCCTCAACTTACTGCATGTGGATTGATAGTTTGGCAAAATCTATGTCCTGATTCAATATTGCTCCTTGACATTCAAGCACTAAGTCATTCAAAAGGCCGGATGCAAATTTCCTCATTCGGGCTCTCATGTTACTAGTCATCTCTGGAGCATAACGGGCTAGTTGGTTTAACTTTAGAGTGTAATCCTAGACACTCATCTTTCCCTCCTTTAGATGTATAAACTCTTTAGCTTTGGCCTCTCTTAGCTCGAGAGAAAAGAACCAATCGAGGAAGGCTTCCACAAACTCGGCCCAAACTGTGGGCTCAGTACTCTTACCCTTTGAATCTTCCCACTTATTATACCATTGGGTCGCTATATCCTTAAGCTGATAAGCTGCTAACTCAACCCCATCTACCTCATCTACATGCATCACCTTAAAGATCTTCTCTATTTGGTCCACAAACTCTTGCGGATCCTTTCTCTACCTTGGTACTAGTAAACTTGGGCTGGTTTATTCTAATGAACTGGCCCACTCTTGTAGCCTCTGACATAACAGATGTAGACCCAATATTTTCTGACCTCTGAGTTTGTATGGCTACCAAGTGTGCAAGCATGTGAATGGAAAGCCTGAATTCTACATTAGATACCTCTTTCTCGTAAGGCTGAGTGCGGTTAGTCCTCGTCCAGAGAGCTCTAGGTGCCCTAGGTGGGCTGGTCTAAATAGGTGGGACTCCTAGAGTAGCATCAATCTCCTGAGTCTGAGCTCTATTTCGGTTCCTCATTTCATGAGTGGGATGGACCTCATCTATCTGTGCATTCTGAACGATAATACAACGGGGAGGAATGATTGTGTTTTTAAAAAACAAGAGACCATTGATTAGGGGACAATTTAGACTCTGAAGAACGAACTAAACCACAAAGAAGAGAAATATTCCTAAACGCCTTGAAGCCTCCATCTTATAAGTGTGGTGCGCTACACACCCATAAATAAAATTCTACCCAACGCTATTTTGCAGATACTCTTGGACCATGAATCATGCTCTGATACCAAGTTTGTCATGATCCAAACTAGGGCCTGGCCGTGACAAACATACTGAACAATAAAGGCCTGAACGCCCTACTCTATCTGGTAGTCATGGACAACATTCATATAATAAGAGAATATATAGAAATACAATCTAATATGGAAACATGGTCATTAACTCTGAGTTTCAATACATGAGAATGAAAGTTACGATTCAAAACATCTGAATAAAATTTAACTCAGTCTGCGAAATCTGCAGTACATCTAAAAAATGTTCTGAAAAATAGGATAAGGCCCCCAGCAGACCAAAACAATGGAATAACATAATCTAAAATAAAGGCCTTCTGGAACAAAGAAGGCTCACCACTGAACGAATCACTTCTCTCTGGAATACTCTACTGATTAGTTAAACCCTTGGAATAAGCCTTCGAACCTGGGAGGTAGGGTGTCAATACAGATGTACTGGTATGCAGAGCAGATCCAAAATAATAATTTATATTCAACATATATGAGAGAAATTTAAAATAGTTCACAAACATATAATATAGTAAGAAGTCTCATGGGTTTTTTCAAAAGACTCTATAAAATTATCTGAACTCTTTGACATTCTTCGTTTTACTTTTGTGCTAGGTGGTATACCCTACAACTCTAAAATTCCATGGGCTATATGGAATCCAGGACGAGGAAGCCTCCAACATAAATGTGCCGCAACGGTTGGAGTCTCTGACTCTACTACACGACACGGCCTTCGCCAGCATAAAAATAATATACCCGGATAGGCAAATCACGATTTTAAGATAAGAGTTACTTGAACTCTAGCCCTCTTCAAGCAACTACCTAACTCTCTTTATGCCCATTGTGAACTCTTTAAGACATGCATTCTCTGAAAACTCTAACTCTGTTATGGCATACATTTATATGGTATCATCATACCATTGTCTTGCAACTCACATCTTTGAGCCACTGTTAGCATATAATAATCTTTGTTTTAAAACATAAATCTGGGACCACCATATCAATAAGTCATTTCAAGAAACTCTTTCTTAAAGCTCATGTAAACATATACAAGAGCCTCTCTTTTTCAATATTCAAATACACAAGGTGGTCATGTCAAAAATGTCAATCACATGAAATTCTTTATTTTTAAAACAAAAACAAAATCATACCAAGAAACTCCCTCTCATCATCATCAAAATCATGCTAAATACTTAAATATTGAAAAGATCCCCTTCAAAACATTAAACAAGCATCTTAAATCATTCTCAGCAAGTTTATCAACTCTAAATCATCAAAGAGAGGGATTTCAATAATAATTATCTCCATCAAATCTTCAACATCATATATATTCATATAGGTTTAAATCAATTTAAGGGGGAAAGGCCTAAACGACAAAAAAATAATATCATTAAATATGCATAAAGCATAATAAAATCATGGATCTCAAAACCCCTTTAACAACTTCATGCTTGATGACTTTTAAATCATAATTGGGTGTTTTCAACAAGACCATTTAGTTTTAGGATAAACCCTACGTACCTCAATTTAGAAATTTGAAGGATAATTCTTGAAGCCTATGATTTGGGGATTCTAAATCTTCACTCAGTTTTGAAAACCCACGGTTGAATCTTGAGTTAATTGGGTTTTTACTTTGAAACCTTAGAGAGTGTTCTTGTGAATTTTTGAAGAGAATATGAATAATTTGGTCACTTAGGAGTATAATCCCATGTTTAAGCTGATAAGGGGGGTGGAAAATACCTAATATACCCTTAATGAGATGGAATAAAATATAACTGGCAGCTCGATTTTATGGGCCACTGCGACGCACCACAATCATGGTGGCTTACTGGAAATTGACGAATGGGATTCTTAGGGTCACCACGACACTGAGCCATCATGTTGTCCCACTGGTTGGTACCTAGAATTTCAGCGCGATGCGCCACAATCATGCTAGGCTATTGGGATTTGACAATTATTAAATAGACCCCCTCCTTGATGCACCAAGAACAAAAATGATGATGTTTTTAACTAGGACTTAAATTAGCCATAATTTCTTGCCCAGGTATCAGATTTTAAGAGCATATTACCACGAGCTAACTCATGGATTATGCGGGGTGTTACACAAAGGGATGGTGTAACCAAGGGTATAAGCCAATATTAATCAATCCTTTTACTAGGCTATCATCCAAGATTAAAGATTTATGGAATAGAAGTCTTCTCTTAAGAGCAAGCACACCTTTATTCAAAAGTTTTCCAAGCATATAATTACTTTGAGCAAAACTAGTAGCATGGTTTGCATCACACAAGCTTAAAGGAATAGGTCTATTATCATGGTCAATATTACAAGAATGAACACTAACTTGAGGATTTTGAATCACACCACTCACATGATCAATTAGTGAACTATCCTTAAGATCAAATTGACTAATATATGCAATAAGAGAACTACCAGGGAGGATTTATGCTTTTCTACACTATGTAAACCCGAAGTTACTTCACATTAGATACTAATACCTTTATCAAAATATTTCAATCCTAAGGAAGTGTAGAGTGTAGCAATTCTACTTTGGTGTATACCATGGCAGTCCACTTGTTTAGAGCTCTTGGCCAAGGGTGTCACTAGCTCATTTCCAATGTTGTCATGTGGAACCCCTTTTTGCTCCTTCTTTGATAGTATATGAACTTGAACTTGTACATAAGAAGGATCAATGTTAGGCAAAGTGCTAACATATAGGTTAGTGAGTATCAAAGATCCTTTGTGGGCAAACCCCACAAGCATATTTTTCTTTCCCTTTCCTACTTCACTACCCGTAGTTTCCCTTTCCATTGCCCTCTTTTCTTCACATTCTTCTTGTATCTCACCACTAAGTTTCTTTTCATCTTAAGGCTTGGCCTCATTCTCCTTGGATCCTAACTCTCCCTTTTTATCTACTTGGATGGGGTATTTTTGAGTTAGTGTAGCTTGGGAAGGAGACATTGGATTTAGTAGAGTGTAGAGTTTTTAAATTGGAGGATTTTGGAGTGAAGGATTTGTGTTTAGGGATGGAATTTGGTTTCTAAATACGTCTTGTAGAACTTGGTGGAGTGAGGAACTTGGTAGGTCCGTCTTGTTCTTGTCTTGGGGAGTAAAGATTGACTTGGTTTGTAGCACTTGGTGGATACAATCTTTAGGGCAAGGTCTCGGGAGAAATAGTAGGTGAGGTGTTTTAAGGGGTATGAGGTCGAGGACTCCTTTGGCTTTCCACCCTCTCCAACCTCTCACTCGTTGAGGCCACATCCAAGCCCAACTTCTCAATATTTGCCTTCATCCTAGCCACACCTCGAGACAAAGTTTCAAGATTAGCTAAGAGGTCATTCATAACATTATTGTCCACAGTTGAAGCATTGGAATTTTTGTGTTCCATTTGCAATTGTTCCTACAAAACAAGCAAACTTTATTTCAAAATACGCTCACACATTGTTCACACTCGGCTTCCTCACTTGGTTCTTTAAGTGTTGTAAGCCGGCTATCAATCCTTGAGTGCTTAGAAATGAGCCTACTCTTGAGTTAGAATGTATTTCAGTTTTGAAGACTCAAGAAAGTTTTGTACGCACTTGAACCAAGAATAACCTTAAATTGCAAACGAGAAAAGCACCACAAAGAACGTTGACACGAAGACGTACTCAAAAACTAGTTCACAACTTAGTAGGTTGTTACATAGTTGCCAACTAGGGTAGGAGTCAATAACAAGAAAACTAGTAGAGACAAGGAAAGAAACTTGGAAGGTCCTATGACTTGAGTTTTGCTATTGATGAGGCCCACAATTTTTATTTTGGCCATTTGGTGTTGTTGTTTTGTTGAAGTTTGATGTTGTCCAACTTGAATGATTCAATTTTATTTGTTTGGTGAGGATTTTTTGGTTTTTGTAATGAAAGACGAGGCCTTGGACTCTTTTTTGTAAAGGCCAAAAAGGTGTCAATAAACTTTTCACCAACTTTCATAAAAATGGAAAAACACCTTTTTGCTTTGGCTTTGTCCCTTTCCTCTTTTGGTTATTCTTGAAAAGGGTTTTGACATTCTTTTGGTAAAGGAACTTTTGGGAGGTCTTTTGTTGATTTGATTCTTTGGGTGTTGTCTTGAATCTATTTTCAAGACAAACACAAGACTTAACCTCTCTCTTCCCCTTTTCAAATCACACACACCTTTTGTTGAACATTGAACATTCACCTCAAGAACATTATGAACAACAATAAGAACACTTATGAACAACAACAATATTCAAGGCTTCCAACCCTTCAACAACACTAAAAAAGGCTCAAATATTGGACCTTACACTCAAGTGTGCTAGGTAAACAACAAGCTAACACACGAAAATACTAAGAAAAGAAAAATAACACCTAAATCTATGCTTCAAATCTCGGCCAAGACACACAAACCTTTAGAATAACTTCTTTTTGTGTGATTTTTGGCTTTAGACATCTCTTATAATTTTAGGAAACAAATATCTAACACTAAAACACACAAAATACACAAAAATCACAAGAAAAATAGGCGTCAAATTTTGTCCTAAACACAAAAACGTGGACAGATTACTATTTTTGAGTTTTTAAGCTTTTCAACACTTTTTTTTTAATTTTTGAGTGAACAAACCCAAGATTGATTTATGGGAACAAAATAAATGATGAATTTGATACCAAATGATACAACATGGTATCTAAATGAGCACAAAACAGTCCACAATCTTGCAAAAACAGCCCACACATACAAGACACAAGCGGAAACAAGAAACACAAACTTTAAAGATAAAGAAAATAGATAACTTGAAGCAAAGAGAATACAAAATGTAGAAACTAAAGAGTGTATCATACTCTAAAACCTCTACAATTCACATTAACAAGAACCAAGTTCTTACGCGAACACAAGAGGACTCGGTTCAATCAAGCACTCACGTTTCTAGCCATTTCACAACACAAGTGGAACCTTTCATTTGTGATATTCAAATTTGGTGGTGTACTCTCTTCTAGAGAGGAAAATGGTGTTTTAATGTTACAATATTTATTCAAAATAAGCTAACTAAGGAGAAAAAGACTAAAAGGATCCTATAAATAGTCTATTACAAAAGTCATGAGAAAAGGGTCCTTCTACCCTTTACGAAAGGGGTGGGTTTGGGATGAAAAAGTGGACAGCTTTGGTGTGTTTTGTAACATCTAAGGAAATTCCTCACATTTCAATGGATCTACTCCTTTGGTCGGCTCCAATACATTCTCCAATACATCCATTTTCATAAATGTGCCTTGAAGCCTTTGTAGTTCTTGCACTTGGCTCCTATTGATTGGTCTCAAGCCCATGAAACCCATATAATACTTTCCATCTTGTCCTTTTATTGGGGCACCTCTTGAGTGTATAAACTCCTCCTCCTTCCTTCACTTGGACAAGGCATTGAAAAAGGCTTCAAAAGGATTTCAATTCACTTGCAAATCCAAAACTTAAACCTTTGACCAAAAACTTGTAATCCTTGTGCTCCTCATGCTTGTATCAAACTTCAAAACAAGTTAAAGTCTAAAAAAAGAATACTTATGAAGTTCCTTAACACTTTCAACACAAGATTATAAATAATCTATCCAAGAAGTATGTTAAATTTAAGAAATGAGATGAACCAGAATTTTAAGGCCAAGTCCTCCGACTTCACGGAGTGTCCTTAAAGAATAATTCCCCTCTCTGTACTCGAGGTTATGGAATCTTCCTCCCAGGATAGAATGGCCTTCAATCCAAACAATAACGGTACCTCAAATTGTTGGATTCGTCGAACTCAATCAACAACTTAATAATCACACAGAGTTTTTGTATGAAGAAGAGTGTTTTTTATATAAAAAATTATGTCTATACCTGAGGAATATATCAAGTATTTATAGCCTTAAATGTGTCCATTCAGAAAGGATAAATTGGTTCTACAGAAAGGCACCTATTCAACAGCAGTCACGTCCCTGCACCCAATCTGTGTTGACCTGCGCTTGATCTACGGTCGTAAGTGATGTTTTGAAATTTACAGTAGATTCTACAGTACATATACGCCCACAGGTTGCACACCTGCACTGTATCTACGCCCATAGGTCACCCTACAGTATGAAACAATGTGCCTTTTACCTCGAATGATTGCATCCCTTTGTGATGCGTTGCGCATGCGTTTGCTTGGAATCAAAATTGCACCCGCACTTGGATAAAAAATAATTATATCAGATTTTGGATTAAATTCATTCACTTTTAGCACAAGTTTTAAATAAAATTTGTCTAAAAAGATAGATCTCATCGATTGATCATTTTCTGAAGCCGAAGCCAAAGCCGAGCGATGAAGACGACGACGGAGCAAGGCACCACCTTGTTCTTGCCTTACTATTCATGTGGAGTAAATTTTCCTCATTATAAATACTTATAAGTTCTATTCTCCTGCTAATGTGGGAGAATTAGTGAACTTTTCTTTAAAAAGAGTACATTTTCCAATTTGGTGAGTCTCCTTCCCTCTACTATTTTTCCTCCATTTTCCATTCACAAATACACCTTGAGCCCAACAATACCCCACATGAATAGGGAATGGATATCTTTTAAAGAAAGATACAGACAAGCATGTGATCATTTAGTAAAGACTGATTGCATCTAGATAAGTAGGTTTCCTTTTGAACTTTCTGTAGTGAACATGCATCGTATGCACTCGGTCAATTGATAGATTTGATATCTTTGAACCATCAAGATTTAATTTACACCTAGACAACATATGTCACACAAACAGCCTTTTACTATTTATGGTTCTCACGGTTTTATTCTTTTCATCCATGTACACGTATCGATTTTATGAGAGCTTATAAAAAAGGCCTTTATTAACATTTTCCTTGAAGTGGCTTCCACTTTGCCCTCACATAGGTAATTTATAAACGTTCAATCCTATAGATTAAACTATTTGGTCAAATCTGCCAAATTTAGATAATCATTATATCTTATCCTTGTTTACTAAACATTGTCTACATCATGAGAATGAGGTGGGTAATGGACAATGTTGAAGCTATCTAATACAAATTTGTTTTATCTCTTTGAACCTATCTCTTGGGATCTCTAGTCTTCTAGGTAGAGTTACCGCTATGCTGACTTGTCTTAGGCCTTGAACCCATTCCTTTGGATGTCCTCTCAACTCCTTCTCTAGATAGGCCTTTTGTAAGTAGATCCAACACATTATCCTTTAACTTTACATAGCAAATAGTGATAATCCACTAGAGAGAAATTCTCTAATGGTATTATGTCTCCGTCTTATGTGATGAGATTTACCATTGTATATCATACTCCCTGCCTTCATATTGCCTCTTGGGTATCATAGTGTATACATACTGGCTTAACTGGTTTGGTCCAATAAGGAATATCTTCCAAGAAATTTTGGAGCCATTCTGCTTCTTCACCAGCTTTATCCAATGTGATCAATTTAGATTCCATTGTAGAGCGAGAAATACATGTTTGTTTGGATGATTTCCAAGAGATCACCCCTCCACCGATAGTAAATACATATCCACTCGTGGATTTTACTTCGTTCGATCTAGTGATCTAATTTTCATCACTGTATCCTTCAAGTACCTCAGGATATTTATTATAATGCAAAGTGTAGTCTTGAGTTTATTTAAGATACCCCAAAACTCTTTTCATTGCCATCCAATGAGTTTTATTAGGATTACTCATGTACCGACTCAACTTACTTATAGTGCATTCTATGTCTGGTCATGTACTATTCATTATATACATTAAACATCACAACACTCTTGCGTACTCCAATTATGAGTCACTTTCTCCTTCATTCTTTCAAAGTGCAAAGCTCACATCCAATGGAGTCTTGGGAATACCAAATTCCATATACTTAAATTTTTCAAGTACCTTTTTGATGTAATGAGGCTGTGATAATGCCAACCCTTGTGGATTTCTATGGATTCTTATTCCTAAGATCACGTCCGCAACTCCAAGGTTTTTCATATTAAACTTTCTCTTGAGCATTCGTTTCGTTGCATTTATGTCAGAAATGTCTTTACTGATGTTGAACATATCATCCACATATAAACAAACAATGACTTGGTGATTTGGAGTGTCTTTAATATCTACACATTTATCACATTCATTAATCTTGAATCCGTTTGCCAACATGGTTTGGTCAAACTTTGTATGCTATTGTTTAAATGCTTGCTTTAGTCCATAAAGTGACTTAACAAGTTTACACACCTTATTTTCATTTCCTGAAACCACAAAACCCTTAGATTGTTCTATGTAAATTTCTTCCTCCAATTCTCTATTTAAAAATGCAGTTTTCAAATCCATTTGATGGATTTCAAGACCATATACCATCGCCAAGGAAATTAACATTCGAATCGATGTTATCCTTGTTACTAGAGAGTTTGTATCAAAGTAATCAAGGCCTTATTTCTGGTTAAAGCCTTTTACTACAAGTCTCACCTTGTATTTGTCAATAGTACCATCCACTTTCATTTTCCTTTTGAAGATCCATTTAGAACCTAAAGGTTTATTTCCCGGAGGAAGATCAACCAATTTCCATGTATGGTTGCTTAAGATTAAATCAATCTCACTATCGACTGTCTCTTTCCAAAAGGATGAGTACGAAGACACCATCGCTTCCTTAAATGTTTGAGGCTCATTTTCTGAGAGAAATATTACAAAATCAGATCCAAAAAAAGTTGATGTTCTTTGACATGTACTACGTATTGGATTATCATAATAATGTACATTCTCACTTGGCTCATCTCAAGGTCATTTAGACCCCCCACTAGACAGTTCATGTCAAGTTTTACATGGATAAATGTTTTTAAAGAATTCAACATAATCTGATTCAATTACCACATTTTTATTAATATTTAGATATTTGGATTTATGAACTAAAAATTGACATGATTTACTACTTTTAGCATATCCTATGAACACGCAATCCACCGTCTTAAGTCCTATCTTAACCCTTTTAGGCATAGGAACTTGGACCTATGCTAGACACCTCATCACTTTGAATTATTTCAAGTTGAGTTTCCTTTCTTTCCATTTTTCATAAGGAATTGATTGTGTCTTACTATGGGGAACTCTATTGAGTGTTCAGTTGGCCATAAAGATAGCCTCCCTCTACAAGCTTTTCGATAAACCTGAACTTATAAGTAAGGCATTTGTCATTTCCTTTAAAGTTTGTTTTTTTCTTTCCATAATTCCATTAGATTGAGGTGAATACGGGGCCATTGTTTGATGGAAAATTCCATTCTCGACACATATTTCGACAAATGGAGATTCATATTCTCCGCCCCTATCAATTCTTGTAGTTTTGATCTTTTTCTCTAAATGATTTTCAACTTCTATTTTGAATTGCCTAAACACATCTATTGCTTCATCCTTACTATTTAGCAAGTAGACATAACAATATCTAGTGCAATTGTCAATAAAAGTTATGAAATACTTTTTTCCATCACATAATGGTGTTGACTTCATATCACAAATGTCAGTGTGGATTAAGTCTAAGGGATTGGAATTCCTTTCAATGTACTTATACGGATGCTTAGCATACTTTTATTCCAAACAAGTTTGACACTTTGATTTACTGCACTAAAAGTTTGGCAAAACTTCTAAGTTAATCAGTTTTCATAATGTTTTATAATTAACATGGCCAAACCGTTCATGCCACAAATTGTAAGACTCAAGCAAGTAAGAAGAAATTGAAATTTTATTGATTTCAGCATTCATTACATTCATTTTGAATAGGCCTACATATACTTCTCTTTTACTAAGTATAATTTTTTTGAAAACAAATGCATATTAGAATCTGTTTTTGTCTAAAAGTGAAATAGAAATTAAGTTCTTCCGTAGCTCCGGAACATACAAGACATTGTTGAGTGTCAACACTTTGCCTGAAGTAATTTTCAAGCACACTTTTCCAGTTCCTTCTACCTTTGCAGTAGCAGAGTTTGCCATGTAGATCTTTTCTTCTACTTGAGGCAGAGCAAATGTCAAAAACAACTCCTTATTAGCACAAACATGGCGGGTGGCACCAGAATCCATCCACCATTTGTGAGGATTTTCCACCAAGTTTCATTCAGAAAGCAAAGCACATAGATCATCTGTCTCTTTTTTGGACTCATCCAGATTTGTTTAGTCCTTCTTCTTCCCTTTCTTTGGGGCACGACAATTCATAGACTTGTTTCCAATCTTGTCACAATTGAAGCACTTTCTCTTGAATTTATTCTTGGGTTGATTGCTTTTATTTCTAGATGTATTTCGATTTTTAGAGTTGTTTTGGCCTTCTTCTTCAACGTTTACTCCATTCATTGCAGAATTGCCTCTTGACCTTTTTTTCGCATCCTTATTATCTTCTTCAATGCGTAGTCTGACAATAAGATCTTTGACTAACATCTCCTTACATTAGTGTTTCAAATAGTTCTTGAAGTCTTTCTATATAGGTTGTATCTTTTCTATTATTGGTACTACTTGAAACACTTCATTCACAATCAAACCTACAATAAAGTTCATATAAATCTAAGAACATTTGTAAATTATACAACAAAGGTATTTGTCAAAATCATACCTTCCGCAAGGAGATCATGGATGATCACTTGCAGTTCTTGCACTTGGGAAACAACAGACTTGTTGTCTATCATTTTATACTCCAGCAATTTTGCAATGAAGAACTTTTTAGTTCCAGGATCCTCTGTCTTGTACTTTTGTTCCAGCACTCCCCATAACTCTTTTGTTGTCTTTGTTCAACTATACACATTGTAAAGGTCATCTTGGAGACCACTCAAGATATAATTCCTGCAAAGGAAATCTGAGTGTTTCCAAGCCTCTACAATCACGAAGTGTTCTTGTTTAGAGGTTCCCTCAGGCACCTCTGGAGCTTATTCAAATGTTAACCTTTGAAGAAAAAGAGTTGTAAGGTAGAAGAACATTTTATGCTGCCGTCTCTTGAAGTCAATACCCGTGAACTTTTCGGGTTTCTTCACCTATGCCATATCTTGCGGTGCATTAATACGACTCGTCATGGCAATACTAGTTGCTGCCATAGTCATTCAAGCATCATGCATTTGAATATCAGTCATCATTTTCCTATCACCACAAGATAGTACCTTAAGTATATCGAAATACTTATTAAAAAGTTGAAGCAACTTTAAACACCTTTTGTTTCTAGTTTAACGATGAAATTTTTATTACTTCCAATCGTCAACCGAGTGATCTTAACTTATGATGAAGATTTTATGCCTTCGAATCACTAGTTAAGTTCAAACGAAGTAGAAAGCCTAGAGCTTTAATCTCCTGAAAACAAGCAATATAGATTCTGGAAGTTTGATTATTCCTTAAGGTTGTTATTTTGATGTTTTCGGGTACAAGAATCTGTATATAGGCAACACCAACTTCATGTCACGACCCGAACCAGGGCCTGGCCGTGATGAGCATTTCAAACCGTAGAGGCCCGAAAAACCCCTATCTGTCTGATAATCATCCATATAATTTATGACAAAATAAATGTGGAAGATACAAAATACAATAGAAATATGGTCAAGAATCATATGAACACGAAAACAATGAATAGTGTCCCATAATCTAAATTAATATCTCTAAAAACCGTCCGCGAAATCTCTACTACATGACTGAAACAATGTCTATCTGAAAACTGGGACAAGGCCCCCAGTAGACCCCCAAAACTGAACATAAAATAAAAGGACTGCAGGACATAAGACCTTCCGAAACATAGAAGGCTCACCACTTGTCTCTGCAACTCTATCTGAATGATCTACTGATTCTCTTGACCCCTAGACTAGGCCTCTGAACCGGGGAGGTTGAAGAGGGGAGGGGGTCAGCACAAAAGTACTGGCACATAGAGATATCAAAGCAAAACATAATATTTTTACAAAATATAGTTGAGAGCCATTATAAAGCAATTTCGTATCAAATCATTGGAAAGAACATGGGTATAATGCAATAGTTTTTCTCAACAATAATGAAATGTAACTGAGCTAGGTAGAATACCCTACATAATTTACACCAACTGTCAAACCTCGGTTGCCGCCGAGATTAGAGTATAAGTGAGGGAGAGACACACAAGATCACACAGCATGGTGTCTCGACCCAATGGTAGTGCCCAAGATCACTTGGCTCGGGCTCCTACCTATAGTCCCAATTTGGGAATAACATGAAGTCAAGTACACAAGATCACTTAGCCTGGTATCAATATTCCGTGTCGGCAAATACGTTTTTCAGCGATGAGCCCTTGTGTCTTAAACACCTTCTTTGGGCATCCACCTTTATCATGTAAAATTAATGCATTCAAATTTTATCTTATTCAATCACATGTCGTATTCTGAAGGGTATCATCATACCCGACTTGCAAGTCATCAAAATCACATCCACATATGCATAATAATGTAAAAACCAAGGTGCTTCATCATTTACAAGTGGTGAACAATATTTATTTCAAATTCATGCTCTCTTTTGTTGATCGCAATATAATATGGAGTATCGAAACATTATCATGGGAATTTGAAAATAATTTATTATTCACATTTATGAAACTTCCGTGGAAAATCTCAAATCACATATGCATGGTTTCAACCATTGAAGTATATAGGCAAACAATTCCCATGACATAAAGAAAACGACTTAGAAATCATATTGAAAGCAAGATATTAGCATTTGATTGAAAACCTCCATTTAAAAGCATGCATGTTCATAAAAACTACACCCATGAGATTTTTGGATAACCCCATGTACCTCTATTTCCAAGAATAATAGATTTTTCTTGAAGTTTGCGGATTGCTGATTCCAAATATGTAATTATCTTTGAAAACGTACAGTCAAATCTTGAACTATGCATTTTTATTTTGAAACCCTAAGGAGAATCTTAAGCACTTTTGATGAAAGAATAAGTATTTTGGGGTCCTTGGAACTAAATCTTGTGTTTTAGGGCTAAGTAAGGGTGGAAAAGGACCACTTTGTCCTCAACACGGAGTGTTTAAATCACCAGAATTCCTTACATAGGTACCGTCCATCCCGTTGCCTATGTTCACATAGGCGCCGCCTAGGCTATCGCCTATGTTTGCATAGGCGCCGCCTAGGCTATCACCTATGTTTACATAGGCGCCGCCTAGGCTATTGCCTATGCTTTCCAGTGGCCATGGGCGATTGGTTAGGCGACGCTTCTCACTTTGAAGGGCCATAAATTCTTGCTCGGGGGTTGGATTTTATCCAAATTGGTATAGTTAGAAATCTAACTCGAATACCTATCATTTGACACATAGTAGGCTTCCTAATTCGACATATACAGAGAGTTATGGTCGATGGAAGTCGATACACTTTACAACGTCCACTAAAACTTAGTCGATCGAAATAGTTTCAACTCGTCCTTGAGTTGAAGGACCTCTATGGTCTAAATTCAAGCTTGAGCGGATTCACATGCTACACAATAATTAACATGCCATATTGGCATAGATTTTATGGCTTCGGGATTAGCAACGCATCAAAATCATGATCTATATTGTAGCCCAAATTGCGGGGCGTTATACTTCAACATAATTTCAAGTCTGAGAAAAGATCACTTATGAAGTTGCTTAACACCTTCAACACAAGATTATGAAAAATCTATCCAAGAAGTGTGTTAAATTTCAGAAATGAGATGAAACAGAATTTTAAGGCCAAGTCCACCGACTTCACGAAGTGTCCTTAAGGAATAATTCCCCTCACTGTACCCGAGGTTATGGAATCTTCCTCCTAGGATAAAATGACCTTTAATCCAAACAATAGTGGTACCTCAAATTGTTGGATTCGTCAAACTAACCCAACAGCTTAATGATCACACAAAGTTTTTGTATAGAAGAAGAGTTTTTTTGCTGTAAAAAATTATGTCTATACCTGAGGAATGTATCAGGTATTTATATCCTTAAATGTGTCCTTTCCAAAAAGATGCATTGGTTCAGTAGAAAGGCACCTATTCAATAGCAGTCATATCCCTGCGCCCAGTTTGTATTCGACCTGCACCTGATCTGCGACCACAGGTGACATTTCGCAAATTCTAGAAGCTTCTGCATTATATCTGCGTCCATAGGTCGCATACCTGCATTGCATCTGCGCCCGCAGGTTATCCAACAGCATGAAACAGTGTGCATTTTACCTTGAAGGGTTGCATTCCTTTGTGATGCATTGCGTATGCATTTGTATGGCATTAAAATTGTGCCCGCACTTGGAGAAAAAATAATTATATCAGATTTTGGATTAAATTCTTTCACTTGTAACACAAGTTTCAAATAAAATTCGTCTAAAAAGATAGATCTCATAGAATGATCCGAAGCCGAAGCTGAGCGAGAGAGCGATGACGACGTGAGGAACCACCTTGCTCTTGCCTCACTATCCATGTGGAGTAAGTGTTTCTCATTATAAACACTTACAAGTTCTCTTCTCCCACCAGTGTGGGAGAATTAGTGAACCTTCATTTAAAAAGAGTACACTTTCCAATTTGGTGAGTGCACTTTCCAATTTGAAGAGTATCCTTCCCTCAAATATTTTTTCTCTATTTTCCATTCACAAATACACCTTTGACCCAACTAAGGACTCTCACCCCATTACAAAATGTCTTCACATTATTCGGCCTCTTTCAGATTAGCTAGCCACTGTAGGTGCTCATGTGTCCAATCCTAAATTCGTCCTCAAAATACTCAGTGGTCTGTGTCCTGAGTTTCATGGAATCTCTCTTGCCATCCATATACATGATACAACGTCTCTTAGGAGGAATTATTTGAAAAGCTACTTGACCATGAAATCTTCGTTCTTCACAAGGATGATAAAAGGTTGTCCAATCCCAAAACTCCATCATTGCCACCACACTAAATCCAATATCAATAATCACAATAATCACATATCGAAAAATAATTCTCAAAAATGACACTAGAATTCACGTCCAAACAATCCACTACAGTAGGAGTCTAACTTAAATCCAAACTCTGTTGCTCGATGTCAACTATGTAACAGGATGTGGCCACACCGCCAATGTTAGTCACTCAAAGTCTCAACTATGCTGTTTACTGCAGCCACCACCCCCTGGATAGTCGCCACTGGAGCCAAAAAACTAACAACTTTATCATGGTAACGAGCATATCTCCATCAGTTAGGGTAATAAAATGTCCATATCATAAACTGATTCTACTCAATTAATGCATCAGATAATGTTCTAAAGCTAACTCACACTCTGTGTGCCCTATCTACTAAATATAAGCTTCTTTTTGTTTTCAATTTTTGTCAATAAAACCTAAAGTCCATTAAATTTTTTCCTATTGACTTTGTTGTGAAGGATCTGAAAACATGGACGTAATTGGTGCATGATAGGCCCTACAATGGATAATATGATTGACCTGTCTCACATCCTCTAGATTCAACATCCACTCCTATCACTAATTGGCACCAACGTCTAGATCTTTTCACTCTAGAGTTCTTAGGTTTATCATAAATAAATTGTCTCTACAAGTTCATGAGCGAGATAAACTTTTTTATTAAAATACTTGTATATGTAATTTTCCCATCGGCATCCATATCTAATTATCTTTTGGGAACTCTAAACCGATTCAAAATATTTTTAGTACTTTATGGGGGTCATCACCAATTTGAGCCTCTAGACAAGAAGTGTATTGTTGTACTTCCTTGATCAATATATGAAATACCCTTGGCTCTACACATTAAAAAATAAAAGGAGAGATATTTCAAAAATTCCATCTGATGAAGGAAAAACATTTTGACACCAAAATTTCATCACTTAAAACTAATGGTGGAGGAGAGTCTAAACGTCTTGACTCTATCTCTCACTTCATACCATTGAACACCTCTGACCCCACCCTATATGCCTTAACGAGTTGCAGTTATAGAATAATAAAATTGACATATTGTCGAAACTGCAAGAACACTCTTCCATAAGGCCTCCCTTCCACCCTAATTTTGCTTTTTCATATGTCACCATACAGTCTACCTTTATCTATCGTCTGCCCACTTCTAAACTAGATATTAAATCCATATTCCAATCTTACTTGTAAAATCACTTGATTATAGCTCCCTATGGATTTTTGGTTGTTTATGGTATCTAGGCTTAAACCATTCTCCAAAAATTAAATTCTACCTAAATCCACCCTGTGTGTCTAATTCGGGTTTTCTCTTTCTCATCATTGTCACCGGTGCTTTGGCAGATTTCTACATAGGTATATTTTCCCCAAGATGTGCAATTTAATACGAATTATTTTCCATTTAGAACTTTATTCTCCAACATTTCTATTAAATTATCCACCTAGAATGGAAAAATACTACAATTTAAATTCTCCGACTCCGCACCCAATTAATCTTCCCATAATCAGTGTCTGCTTCTTCTCCATCTAGGCCAACTAAAAATCACAATCCTATTCCGACAGTGAATCAGCTGTAGATGTAGCTTCACCTCCAGAAACGCCTCCTTCTCCGGATAAATTTCTATCTCCCTCAACTTCTAAAGCCACTCTCCAGGAGTCCACTTCCCTCCGTACAAATTCACCAAAACATGCACCTACAGACAAATATAGAAACCTGCATCCCCTCTTTATTTATCAATGCAGGAACACCATTCCACCAATATACATGGCCTATTAACCAGCCTACTTTGTCCCTCGTTTGAGCTGGCACCATCACCTCCTCACTATCTATCTCCCTCTACCCGTGCTGTCACTAGATCCCAATACAACATCATAAACCCAAATGGATTTTTTATTACCTGGCCAAATTGAACCATCTATCACACCCACTACTGCTGAACAAGCACAAGATTATCCAAACTGGCAAGAGGCGATGAAATAAGAACTTGATGCTTTAATTAAAATTAAGACTTTGGAACTTTTTTCTCCTACCCCAACTAAAAATATTGTCTCCAGCAAGTGTCTTTTTTGATTCAAAAGGAAACAGGATAAGTCAATTAACAGATACAAGGAGAGGCTAGTTGCGAAAGGCTTTATTTATGGCTAGACATTGACTTCCATGCAACTCTTAGCTTAGTTGTCAATCCTGCTACGGTCCCTATCATCCTCTCTAAGATAATTTTCCACAACTGATGCATGTGTCGTCTTGATGTCAGAAATACATTCAAGCCCAACATGGAAGAGAGGTGTAGATAGAACAAGCTTTAGGGTTCACTAATGATGACAAACAAACACATTTATATTGGCAGAGCAAGGCGATCTATGGGCCAAAAAAAGGACCTTGGGAGTGGAGCAATTCGCTCATAGGTTATTTTATCCATAGGCTTTTCTATGACAAAATCAGATGCCTCATTATTCGTCAGATGCGGTCTTGGTGACACAATGTTCGTCCTTGTCTATGACGTTGACATTATTGTCAGCGACACTTTTAGTATAGATTAGGTTATCGCTTCGCTAGACTTTCAATTCTCTATTAAAGATTTAGGAATTCTTTACTACTTCTTGGTGTTGAAGTGGTGCGATGCTCAGACCATTTCATTCTCACCCAAGAAAACTAAAGAATTCTTTACTACTTCTTGGTGTTGAAGTGATACGATGCTCTGACCATTTCATCCTCACCCAAGAAAACTATGTGAATGTGTTCCTGAATAATTAGCTAATGATCGAATGCAAAATATTTGACACACCAATCAGTGCATCTGAGCTAAGCACATTGTCTGATGATACTCACCAGAATGATGCAACACGCTGTCATCGGGTCTTAAGCAAGCTTCAATGCCTATCATTCACAATACCAGGCATCACTAATGCAATGAATAAGTTGTCCCAGTTTATGCAAGCACCATCAGACCATCATTGAAATGTTGTGAGGAGTGTTCACCATTAACTACGATGAACCCTCTAGTTGGGCCTATATGTAACTCCCATTGAGGACTTTGATCTGCATGTGTCCTCTGGTGCTGATTGGGGTGGGGACATTGCTGATGGGGTTTCCATATTTGGGTACATCCTGTTTCTTGGTCAAAATGTGGTTAGCTGGTGCTCGAAGAAGCACAATACCTTCTCTAGTTCATCCACTGAGTCCGAGTATAGGGTAGTGGCTAATGCCCTTTCTGAAACCTTGTGGGTTACCAATCTTCTCACTGAATTGTGCTTTCAAATAGATCAGTTGCCTACCATATATTCTGATAATCTTGGATCCACATTCCTAAAACAAACCATGTCCTCCATAGTCCTGTGAAGCATGCTGTAGTGGATTTTCACTTTGTACACCACCATGTCAACGGCAAAATGTTTCTAATAGTTTCTCACCAAGGACCTAAACTTGCTTTTCAGAAAAATCTACTCGAGTTACACTTATTGACTAATTATATAACTTGATGGGGGGGTGGGGGTGGGGGGAAGGGGGGTTACTGGCACAAAACGACTTACTCATTGTTTGTCAATAAAGTATCTTCTTTTAGCACTTATACTCGGTGTTTATATTCTTGTTGAACTGGTATACATGAAACTTCCTACTTGCTTTTGCAATTCCACAATATCCACATCATGTTTGTTGGTTGAAAACCGCTCTTTATGGCTTAAAATAAGCGCCATGAGTGTGGTTCTAACGTTTTACTTCTTTTATTCTTCATCTAGGTTTTTGGAATAGCATGCCTGATTGCTCAAATTTTATTTATACCCATCATTTAAAGATTGCTATTCTTCTTCTCACTGTATCATCTAATCCTTTGATCAACTTCTTGAATAAAACTTTTAAATGAGAATTTTCAATACTACTTCCATCTTTAGTAATTTTTGAACAATTTTAAGAGTAAAACAAATTTTCCATTTAATTCCCTCTCAAATTCGACTATTTGTGTTGAATATTACATTTCACTGTATATGAAAGAGGTAATATCTCATCTGGGAATTCATCGAAGAAGAATTGAACCACTGTATATCAAGCACATAATTTTGGAAGTACGCTCCTCTGCTGTTCAAAGATATAAACCTTTGATTGATGACTTGTTTAGTTACTTCCATCCGCGAACCTTGCTGGTGAGAATGGATATGGATGCACCAGATTATAACTTTATACAGGTATCCTGCAGTGCTATGAATTTATTCTTCACTTTAGTATTATCCCATCTTCAATACATATTCTTCATTTTTTAGTTCCACTTATAACATTATGAATATGCAGTTCCTATTAGATGAACTGAAAGACTTGGAAGGGAAATCGGGAATGCAATGTGGCAAGCGATATAAATACAGTAATAACATGTTCTGGCTTTGTTTCTTGAAAGATTATGAGATCCTCGAATCAACAACAAGACAACTCAGCTTGCAATTCCAATGGTAATTTCCTCACAAAACACATAAAATAAATTTCTTTATCTTTGTTTAACGACACATATACAGTTTTGATGAGTTTATTTTCCACTTCAATAGATTCCCTGTTTTGATTCTAGTCCATTATATATGTACAGTTATGAACCCTCTTCTTGCATTATTTGTCAGGCGCCTCCATTAGAAAAGCCCCCTCGGCGACAGGCTTTATCTGAATAGCTTATATCAAGATAGAAAAGCTGTGTTAGTTTGATAATGGTCATAGTCAGTATTCTTCATGATATCTGTGATGCTATATACATTCAATTTATAATTTGGAAAGACGAAGAAATGTTGATGCAAATGGAGTGTGGCGCACAGCTAGTTTCTTACAATGGAGAATAAAAAATTAGGAAGGTCAATGTTAATGGTAGTGGCACTGCAGCGACAAGATGCATTTCAAGTTTCTTCTCACTCAAAACTGTCATGGGCGATAAAGTTTCAGGATGTTTTTGAATTTTGGTAGAACAACAACTCCGCCTATACATCCCAAAGTCTCTGGAGCTGCATTTCTGTAGATCCTTTAATTCTGCAATTGTCTGAATAAAACGAACTATGGATCAAAATATTGACCTACGAGTCAGATATTTTAGTTTGAAGAAGTGCGTTTTGATTGAAAAAGGTGCTTTGGCGGCCTTTTTTGGGGTAAACAGGAGATGATCTTTTGCCTATATATTTAATGGGGTGCATCAATTTGCAGTGGCACTTCCAAGCTAACCCAATGTAAACCAGTTTTGCTGGCTACTAAGGTGCTATAGAACCATACACCTGTTTAGCTTAAAAAATCCATTATTTGGTCAAATCATATTTAGTTGGGCTAAAAATTGGCCAAATCAGAGTGTTGTTGATATTGCCTTATCATGCTTTTCGCTGATGACAATAATCTTACTCTCTTGGTGTATCAAATCTAGTGGTATCGACAATCAGTTAAAAGTTTTATGAGTTTCAGGGATCAATCATACAATGATATTCTTTTATTTCATTCTTTCTCGTTTACTCCATGGCAGAATCTCTATGAGGTATGGAGGTCTGCAAAGAGTGTACACTCTACCCTCCCTATTTCCAACTTGTGGAACAATATATATGTAGGTGTAGTCCATGGAACAATGTGTCAGAGTTTCATTCTTTGGACTGTGAAGTGAATTACTTTGGTCACTGTCAAAAATAATTCTGCTTCATAATGAAGTCGCAGCTAGATGACAATTCTGATGATTAAAAAGTTATAAGTTGATGGACTAAATCCAAAACCATAGCCCACGGTGTAACTTCCTTCATTTTAGCTTTGGTCACAATGTGTTTGAAATTGGAAGACAAGAAGTGAATCAAGCAGTAGACACTGCTATTATATAAAAGAGAGTACCAAAACTTTACAGGCCTCACAACGATATTATGGTAATTTCAATTCTGTAATACTCAAAAAGGGTTTATATTATGATAAAAGTGGTATGTAAAACCTGAAATTTGTTTTAAAAACACATTCCCCAAGGTTATAAGAGACTACCAGAGAAAAAACTTGCAAAAATGGGTTAAAAATGTGGTTCAAAAAAAAACCTTTTTTTATATTTTTCCGGTAAAAAACCGAATTTTCTATTTCCAAATCATGATTTAAAGATATTCTCGAAGTTATAAGCAATGGAGAACTGTGGGATTATGAGTTTTGAAATTACACGCATGAAATTCAATGTTGAAACCCTCAAAGCTCATCTTTTCTAAAGATTGGAGGTCCAAAAATGGAGTAAAATTGCGAAAATGGAGTTCTTATGCATATCAATATAGTACCCTGCAATCGTGGACCCAGCATTGCGATTGCGAGGGTAATAGTTTACCAGTCATAAAATTAGCCTTCACATTCTCAGCCAAGGCTTCTCGTCCACGAAGGCTGATTAATGAAGGCTTCGCATTAGACACATCCTCGTCACGTTCACGATGAAGGTCTCCTTTGCCCTTCGCGATCGTTGCCACCACCTCACTATTGCAATGAATTGTTATTTTATTCTCCGTATTCACGGACAGGGGCTGTATGTTTTGAAGAAGGATCCATGTATCAGATATCAGTTGTGCATCATCTAATTTTGCATGATTTTGTATTCTCCAAACGGACCCTTGAAGTTCATTTGGGAACCGAGGAAAGTAACCATATATGCTACTAGGAAAATTTCAACGTTCCATACTCAATAGCTACAATGGATTTTTGCAAACGGAATTCTTTTCAAAAAATTAACTCGGCGGATCCCTTTTCACTATTTACAAAAGAGGAGTTGAATTGAGAAACCAAAGCCCAGAATTCAAACCAACACAACTACTTACTAAAAATCGACATTCTGGACCGACTAGAGCAGCCCGTTTTGTCATCCGACACTCGAAATAATAAATGTTGGCCGAAGACAACTATATGGCTTCTCAAGCCTCTAAGTCCACAAACATGGGTAAATATCATTTCCGACCATGTCGAGAACCGTGCCAACCATCCCTGAACCTCAAAATCAATATTAACAACTACGGAGATGTGCAAAATGGTCAAAACACATAGAATTAGAAAACTCACAATTTCAGATCATTGTACTTAATAATAATAAAAAAAATACCTTTAATATTTGAAAATATTAAAGTAGATTTTTTGGAATCATAGATTTCTAGCTTTTTTGAATAGTCTGGTGTAGTATTTAGGATAATCAACTTGAAGAAATATCTAGATATCCTAGAGAAATGGTAGAAGATAAAGATCACTAGATTTTTATCTTGTAGAATTATCTAGATATTCTAGAGCAATGGTAGAAGATAAAGATCTCTAGATTTTTATCTTGTAGAATTATCTAGATATTCTAGAGTAGTAGAAGATAAAGATCACTAGATTTTTCTTGTACAAGTATGTAGAAAAATATCGTTCCGTAGTACAATTGCTAAACTGATACTGGGCACTTTGTCCTTAGTACGATTGCTAAATTGAAAATGTCATTCACCTGAAAGTTTGGAGAAGGAGTACTAGCTGACAAATAAGATTTTCCCTAGATTTTCTTCTTATGCCATTGCCTACCATCCTTCCTATTGTTCAGCTGGTTCGCACCCTGCTCTACATACTTAAACTTCTTACTTTGTCTTTCCCCCATTTCTACCTTCTTCTTCTTCTCATCCTCCACCTGTTGTATATAAACCTGTCACGAACTGAACTAGGGTCTGGCCGTGACGGACATCCTAAACCATAAAAGTTCGGAATGCCCTTTTCTATCTGGTAATCATGCACAACATTCATATAATAAAAGAAGATGCGTAAACATACTCTGCTATGAAAACATGGTCAATTCTGAATTCAACATAAGTATGAAAACTGTAAATCAACTGCATCTAAATAACATCTGACTCAGTCTACGAAATCTTTACTACTTGAAAATCTGACAACTGTCTGAAAGTGGGACAAGGCCCCCAGTAGACCAAAACTGAAATAAGTGACATAATCTGAGAAGACAGGCCTTCTGGAATAGAGAAGGCTCACCACTGCACAATCTGATCAGCTGTCTGAATTATCTACTGCTTATCTGGAACCCTAGACTGAGTCTCTGAACCTGAGAGGTAGGGGGAGGGGGTCAATACAAATGTATTGATACACAGATCATATCCAAAATAATCATTTATAAATCAACATATATGAGAGAAATTTAAAACAATTCATAAGTATATCATGAAGTAAGAATTCACATGGGCATTTTAAAGACTCGGTGAAAATCATCTCAGCTTTGAGAAATTTGTATTACTTCTGTGCTAGGTAGTATACCCTACAACTCTAAAAAATTCCATGGGCTATATGGAAACTGCTATTAACTCGGCAGCGAAGCCCCCAACCCATGTGTGCCGCAAGGGTCAGAGTCTTTGAATCTACTATGCCACACGGCCGTCGCCATCGTACAATAATAATCTACCCGTATCGGCAAATACGATTTCAAGCTAAGAGTTGCTTGAACTGGCGCCTTCTATGGGTAACCACCTAACCCTCTTTAAGTCCCCTTTTAAAACTCTATCAAAACATACAGTCTCTGAAAACATACTCTGAAAATATGCTCTGAAAACATAATCTGTTATGGCATAAATACATATGGTATCGTCATACCATTGACTTTCAAGTCACATCTCTGAGCCATTATTAGTCTACCATAAATCTTTCTATTTAAAACACAAGTTTTAAGACCAACATTTCAATAATTCAATTCAATGAATCTTTTTTTTTCAAACCTCATGTAAACACATGCAATTCTTTCTCACACACAAGAACATATTGATATCAAAAAACACTGTCTCAACAATTCCAAATCATGTTCAAATGCCAGGATATTGCAAAAATATCTTTCAAATCACAAAACCATAATCTTTAATTCAATACAAGAGAGGGAGTTCATAATTTATGCTTTCAACAATCTTAAATCTCAAATTCATACATATACATATACATATACATATACATATGTAAATAAATTTAGGGTAAAAGACCACAAGGCCAAAGCAATAGTAGCATTGAAACTTTCGAAATGCATAATCAATAATATAGTTTTCGAAACTCCCATAAAATACATGCATCAAAACCTTTAAATCATACTTTAACAATTTCAAGCCCATGTAGTTTTTTGGGATAAACCCCACGTACCTCGATTGCGAAGAATAAGGGATGATCCTTAAAGCCTAAGGTTTGAGGATTCCAAATCTTCAGTTAATTTTGAAAATTTACGGTTGAATCTGAGTTTCTTGGAGGAGAAGTATATGACTAGGGCTTTTGTTTTGAGGAAAATCTTGAGAATGTCATATATTCTGCTTGTAGAGGTCTTAATATACTGTTTGGACGTTTTAAGAGCTTTGGGAAAATTCCAAATAACCCTTGTTAACTTCTGAATAAAGCTGGAAAAAATTAAACTGGGAACCCGATTTAATGGGTCACCGCGACGCGCCACTATCGCGGTGGCTCACTGGAAATTGACGAGTGAGAAATTGGGATCCTCCGCGATGCGCCACTATCGTGAGGCCCCACTAGAATTTGACAATTGCTAATTAAACCCTCTCCGCGAAATACCAGAATGATGATGTTTTACGACTAGCACATAAAATAGCCATAACTTCTTCACCGAGTGTCCGTTTTGGATGAATCTTATATCGACGAAAAGCTTATTCAGTCATCTACAAAATAAAAAGTTGAAATCTAAGGGATTCCATAAGGAAATAAGTATAAATCATCCTAGAATCCATATAACTTGATATTTTAGGGATAAAATTTAGCTAAGAAAAACTTTAGGGCGTTACAATATCCCCCCTTGGGAACATTCGTCTCCGAATGTTGATGCGGGATACAGAAAAGTATAATTTCAAGCATACAAAGGCATAGAAAGAATTAGGCAAGGATTTTACCTTCCATTTCACCATCCATTGGATAAAAAAGGTTTGGGTATTTAGCTCTCATGTCAACTTCTGATTCACAAGTTGCTTCTTCAATTTTCTGGTTTCTCCAAAACACTTTAAATAAGGCTATCTCTATGTTCCTCAATATTTTAACTGGGCGATCCAAAATCTCTACAGGCTCTTCTTCATAGGATAAGGAGTCTGTCACTTTGATTTCTTCAACAGGCAATACTAAAGAATGGTCTCCAATACGCTTCTTTAACATAGATATATGAAATAGCGTATGAACCGAACCCAAACTAACTAGTAACTCTAGCTTATACGCAACTCCACCTATCCTTCTCACAATATGATAAGGTCCTATATAGAAAGGACTTATCTTACCTTTCTTCCCGAATCGCATGATTCCCTTCATGGGAGAAACCTTGAGAAACACCCAATCTCTAACCTCAAACTCTAGATCTCTTCTCCTAAAATCGGTGTAGGACTTCTGACGACTCTGAGCTATCTTAAGCCACTCTCTAATGAATTTCACATCCTCTATTGAATGATGAACAAGATAAGGCCCAAATATCTGTGTATCACCTACTTCATACCATCCTATTGGTGACCTACATCTTCTCCCATATAATGCCTCAAATGGTGCCATCTTAATACTGGAATAGAAACTATTATTATATGCAAACTCTATCAATGGAAAGTGCTCTACCCACCTACCTATAAAATCAATCACGCAGGCCCTCAACATATCCTCAAGGGTTTGGATAGTGCGCTCAGCTTGCCCATCTGTCTGAGGGCGGAAAGTTGTGCGAAAATTCACTTGGGTACCTAAACCCTTTTGAAATAATCTCCAAAACTGTGAAGAAAACTGTGTACCTCTATCAGATATGATGGACACAGGTGCCCTATGCAAATGAACTATTTCTGCAATAAACAGCTTGGCATAATCCTCTCCGAAATAATTTGTCCTGGCAGGTAGAAAGTGAGCAGACTTGGTCAACCTGTCTACAATCACCCAAATGGAATTATACTGGTTTCGGGACCTCAGAATTCCTGTAATGAAGTCCATATTAATCATATCCCACTTCCACAAAGGAAAAGCTATCTCTTGAGAAGAACCACCGGGCCTTAAATGTTCCACTTTAACTTATTGACAATTCAAACACTTGGCAACATAGTTAGCCATATCACGCTTCATATTATTCCACCAATAAAGTATTTTCAAATCCTGATACATCTTAGTAGAGCCAGGGTGATCAAAATACCTCGACGTGTGAGCTTTGTCATGGATTCTCTTCCTTAGACCATCTACATCTGGCACAAACAACCTACCTTGGTATCTCAAAACACCATCACCACCAATTTCAAAAGTCAATACCTTTTGTTGACCCATATCTTTCTTAATCTGCATCAAGATGGGATCTTCAACCTTCTTTTCTTTAACTTCTGCACAAAGGGATGATTTAGCTATCTCATGAACCACCACTCCTCTGTCCTCGAAATCCAAAAGTCGAACTTCTAGATTTGCAAGTCAGCGAATATCCTTCACGATCTTCCTATTTTCTTTCCCCACATGAGAAAGATTGCCCATAGATAACCTACTGAGGGTGTTGGCTACCACATTCGTCTTGCCTGGATGATAGTGCAGGCTTATATCATAGTTTTTAAAAGTTCCAACCACCGCCTCTTCTTGAGATTCAATTCTTTCTGCGAGAAAACATACTATATAATCTTATGGTCAGTAAATATATCAACATGTACCCCATACAAATAGTGTCGCCAGATCTTAAGTACAAAAACCACAGCTGCTAACTCCAAGTCATGAGTAGGGTATTTTTTCTCATGAGTAGGGTATTTTTGCTCATGCATCTTCAACTACCTAGATGTATAAGCCACTATCTTACCGTGTTGCATAAGAACACATCCAAGTCCCACTCGGGATGCATCACAGTATACAACAAAACCTTCTGCACCTTTCAAAAGAGTCAGAACAGGAGCAGTAGTCAACTTGTCTTTCAACTTCTCAAAATAATTCTTACAAGAGTCAGACCACAAAATTTACCTTTTTCTAAGTCAACTTAGTAAATGGTGCAGCTATGGAAGAAAAACTCTCGACGAATCTTCTGTAATAACCCACCAAAACTAAGAAGCTACGAATGTCGGTTGGAGTCATGGGTCTGGGCCATTCTATCACTGCCTCGATCTTTTAGGGATCAACCTTAATCCCCTTACTAGACATAATATGCCCCAAGAACGTAATAGCATTCAACCAGAATTCATACTTAGAAAATTTTGCATACAACTTATGATCTTTAAGGGTCTGAAGGATGATTCGGAAGTGATTGGCATGGTCTTCCTCACACTTAGAATATACCAAAATGTCATCAATGAATACAATGACAAACAGATCTAGAAACTGATGGAAAATCCTATTCATCAGATCCATGAAAGTTTCAGGTGCATTAGTCAACCCGAAGAACATAACTAAGAATTCATAATGGCAGTATCTAGTTCGAAAAGCTATTTTGGGAATATCTGACTCTCTAACTTTCAACTGATGATATCCTAAATGAAGATCTATCTTTGATAAAAACTTAGCACCCTGAAGTTGATCAAAAAGATCATCAATCCTAGGAAGGGGATATTTATTTTTAATTGTGACCTCATTCAACTGGCAGTAATCTATGCACATACGAAGGGAACCATCCTTCTCTCACACGAAAAGTACAGGTGCACCCCAGGGAGACACACTGGGGCAGATAAAACCTTTATCTCGAAGATCTGCTAGCTGTTCTTTCAACTTTTTTAGCTGTGCAAGAGCCATCCTATATGGCAGAATAGAAATAGGATGGGTATCTGGCAATAAATCAATACCAAAATCTATATCCCTATTAGGTATTCCTGGGAGATCATCTGGAAAGACTTCAAGAAATTTATTCACTATGGGGACAGACTGAAGAGGGAGACTTTCAACACTAGAATCTGTAACCCAAATAAGATGATACAAGCAATCTTTGGAAATAATTTTACGGGCCCTGAGATAAGATATGAAATGACCTCTAGGTGCTAGATAATGTCCCTACCATTCTATCACTGGCTCATTCGGAAAAGAAAAGGTGACTCTATGACTCCTACAATTCATGGTGGCATAGCATGAATGGAGCCAATCCATCCCTAAGATGGCATCAAAATCAACCATATCAAGTTCTATGAGATCTGCCTCAGTATCCCGACTGAAAATAGACACAACATAATTTCTATACACCCTCCTAGACACTACAGAATCTCCTACTGGGGTGGAAACTGAAAAAGGTTCAGCAGTCACCTCAGGATCAAACTCAAAACCAATAGCAACTTATGGGGTCACATAAGACAAGGTAAACCCGGGATCAAGTAATACATATACATCATGAGAAAAGATTTGTAACATACCGGTGACTACATCTGGTGAGGCCTCTACCTCCTGGAGGTTGTCAAAGCATATAACCGGCTCCAACCATTTTCGATGGCTGAAGTGGCACCCTTCTGAGGTGGTGGTGCAGATGAATTTACCTGTGACTTGGCTTCTCAAACATTACTCCTTGCTGCCAGACAGTCTCTCTGGATATGGCCTGGCTGGTTGCATGAATAACACACCAAAGCACCAAATTGATATCTCCCTGGATGATTCCTTCTACATCTCCTACAGCGCGGATAGGACCGAGAGGTCTGGACTACACTTCCCTGCGACTGCGTACCCTGTATCCTCAGCCCCTGAGTAGACTAAAAATTCTGGGTGCACTGCTCTGTTGTGGTTATAGACACTGGAGCACTAGCTGCCGACTGTGCATTACCCTAATTCTTTTTCTTTTTCCATTTGCCGCCCCAATTACCGCTCTGCTGCTGACTATGACTTTGATCTGTCTCTCTGGATCTCTTTGCCTTCCTGTCCTTTTCCCTAGATGCGACTATCTTCTTCTTCTCCTCCTTAACTTGCTGCATATGGACTAACAGTCTAGCAAAGTCCATATCCCTATTCAGCATAGCTCCCTAATACTCAAGCACCAGATTATCTGAAAGACCAGAAGCAAACTTCCTTATTTGGGCCCTCATACTACTCGTTTTCTCAGGAGCATAACGGGTCAGCTGGTTAAACTTTAAAGTATACTCCTATATACTCATCTTACTCTTCTTAAGGTTCATGAATTCCTATGCTTTAGCTTCCCTCATCTCCAGAGGAAAGAATCGATCAAACAAAGCTTCTACAAACTTATCCCAAAATATGGGCTTAGGACTGTCTCCGTGCGCATCTTTCCACTTATTGTACCATTCATTTTCTACATCCTTTATCTGGTATGCTGCTAGGTCAACAACCTCCACCTGATCAACATGCATTACTTTGAAAATCTTCTCTATTTTATCTACGAACTCATGCGGGTCCTCTTCTACCTTAGCGCTAGAGAACTTGGGCGGGTTCATTCTCATGAACTGGCCCACTCTAGTAACTTCAAAAGTAACATATGCAAACCCAGTATCCTCTAACCTCTGAGTCTATACGGCTTCCAGCTGTGCAATCATGTGAATAGATTGTCTGAATTCAGTATTAGAAACCTCTTCTTCACGAGGCTGAGCGCAATTGGTCCCCATACGGGGAGATTTGGGAGGACTGGTCGATACAACAGGTACTCCCAAAGTAGGAATAGGTTTTGGGGTATGAGCTCTATAATGGGTATGCATCCCATGGGTAGGACAGACTTCATTATCCTGAGCAATAACGTTGGTGCGATAGGGAGGCATCACTGGTTTTTCTGAAAAGTAAGAGGTCATTGATTAGGGGACAGATTAGACTCTGAAGCATGAACTAAATCACAAGAAGGGGAACATTCTTAAACGCCTAGTAGCCTCCTGCTTATAAGTGTGGTGCGCTACACACCCATAAACAAGAATCTACCTGATGCAATTTTGCAGACACCCTGGGACCATGAACCGGGATCTGATACCAAGTTTGTTATGACCTAAACTAGGGCCTGGCTGTGACGGACATCCCGAACCATGAAGGCCCGAAATACCCTTCTCTATCTGGTAATCATGCACAAAATTCATATAATAAAAGAAGATATGGATACATACTCTGCTATGGAAACATGGTCAATTCTAAATTCAACATAAGTATGGAAACTGTAAATCAACTACATGTAAATAAAATTTGACTCAGTCTACGAAATCTCTACTACATAAAAATCGGACAACTGTCTGAAACTGGGACAAGGCCCCCAGAAGACCAAAACTAAAATAAGTGACATAATCTAAGAAGACATGCCTTCTAAAATAAAGAAGGCTCACTACTGCAAAATCTAATCAGATGTCTGGATTATCTATTGCTTATCTGGACCCTTAGACTGAGTCTCAGAGCTTGAGAGGTAGGGGGAGGGGGTCAATACAGAGGGACTGGTACGCAGAGCATATGCAAAATAATTATTTATAAATCAACAAATATGAGAGCAATTTAAAACAGTTCATAAGTATATCATGTAGTAAGAATTCACATAGGCATTTTAAGGACTCGATGAAAATCATCTCAGCTTTGAGAAATTTGTGTTACTTCTGCGCTAGGTGGTCTACCCTACAACTCTGAAGAATTCCATGGGCTATATGGAAACTGCTATTAACTCGGCAGCGATGCCCCAAACCCAAGTGTGCCACAAGGGTCGGAGTCTCTGAATCTACTACGCCACACGACCGATGCCAGCGTACAATAATAATCTACCCGTATCGACAAATACAGTTTTAGGCTAAGAGTTGCTTGAACTCACGCCTTCTTCAGGTAACCACCTAGCCCTCTTTAAGCCCCTTTTAAAACTCTATCAAAACATAAAGTCTCTGAAAACATACTCTGAAAACATGCTCTGAAAACATAATCTGTTATGGCATAAATACATATGGTATCGTCATATCATTGACTTGCAAGTCACATCTCTGATCCATTATTAGTCTATCATAGATCTCTGCATTCGAAACACAAGTTTTGAGACCAGCATTTTAATAATTCAATTCAATGAATCTTTTTTTTTCAAACCCCACGTAAACATATGCAATTCTTTTGCATACACGCAAGAACATATTGATATCAAGATACACCCTCTCAACAATTTCAAATCATGTTCAAATGTCAGGATATTGCAAGAATATCTTTTAAATCACAAAATCATAATCTTTAATTCAATACAAGAGAGGGAGTTCATAATTTATGCTCTCAACAATCTTAAATCTCAAATTCATACATATACATATATATGTAAATAAATTCAGGGGAAAAGACAACAAGGCCAAAGCAATAGTAGCATTGAAACTTTCGAAATGCATAATCAATAATATAGTTTTCAAAACCCCCATAAAATACATGCATCAGAACCTTTAAACCATGTTTTACCTCTATTACGAAGAATAAGTAATGATCCTTGAAGCCTACGGTTTGAGGATTCCAAATCTTCAGTCAATTTTGAAAACCCACGGTTGAATCTTGAGTTTCTTGGTGGAGAAGTACATGAACTAGGGTTTTTGTTTTAAGGAAAATCTTGAGAATGCCATATATTCTTCTTGTAGAGGTCTTAATCTACTTTTTGGATGTTTTAAGAGGCTTGGAAAAAGTCCAAATTACCCTTGTTAACTTCTAAACAAATCTGGAAAAAATTAAACTGGGAACCCAATTTTATGAGCCACCGCGACGCGCCACTATCGTGGTGGCTCACTGGAAATTAATGAATGGACAATTGGGTTCCTCCGCTATGTACCACTATCACGAGGTCCTACTAGAATTTGATAATGGCTAATTAAACTCTCTCCACGATGCACTGAACATCAGAATGATGATGTTTTACGAATAGCATATAAAATAGCCATAACTTATTCACCGAGTTTCAGTTTTGGATGAATCTTATATCAACGAAAAGATTATTCAGTCATCTACAAAATAAAATTTTGAAATCTAAGGGATTCTACAGGAAAATAAGTATAAATCACTATAGATGCCATAGAACTTGATATTTTAGGGACAAAATTTAGCTAAGAAAAACTTCGGGGCGTTATAAACCACTAGCCTCGAAATATCCATGTCACTATTTAGTATAGTAGCCTTACATTCCAATACCATGTGACAAGATAAACTTGAAGCAAACTCTCTCATCCAGGACCTCATACTAGATATAAATAAGGATCATAACGGGACAGCTGGGTTAACTTTAAAGCATACTCCTTAACACTAATCTTATAATGCTTCAGATTCACAAACTCTTCAGCCTTGGCTTCCCTCAAATCCTGAGGAAAGAAGTGATCTAGAACAGTGCCAGCGAACTTTTCCCACACTGCTGGCTTTGCATCTTCACCGCTTAACTCTTCTTATGGCTTATTCCCCTGATAAGCTGCGAATATAACCCCATTTATATCACTAGCTTGCAATACTCTGAAGATCTTTTTCATCTCATCAATAAACCCTGAGGATCTTCCTCAACATTAGAACTTGTAAAAGGTTAGACTCATAAATAGGCCAACGTGAATGACCACAAATGAACTAGAGACAAGGCTAGCATGATCAAACCGACGAGACTGTGAAGCTATAATATGAGAAAGCATGTGGATGGACTAACGGAACTCATCATTCGATACATCTCTCTGAGAAAATTGAGCATAAGTAGCACCATCCCAAGAAGGACTAGTAGGGATTGATGGAATCCATGGTGCATTGAAGTTAGAAGTATGGACCTCACTACCTAGTCTGTACTCCATGAGTAGGACAAGCTTCCTCTCCATTTGTCTTAGTTGGGATAGAGGTTGGAGCTGAGTTCCTACGGCTGTCTGTCAAGACCCAATTTCTCAAGTCATGATGGTGCTTATTATAACACACCAGTAGGCAAGTCGAACCCAAAGTCCAGACCTCCTAATAATGATCTAACAAATAGAATAAGGAAAAAATATGGAATAAATGTAACAAAAGATCAAATACATAAGTAAATCCAAAAATATGGTGGTATCAGTACAAGCATTTCTAATATAATAAGAGTACAAAAGTGGAATAGATGAAGTAAATTACACTGATATAACTTATCTCTGAATACAATATAGAAACTAGTCTTACACATAAGAGAGAGATAAGTAATACTCTAAATTATGAGAGCTCACTATAAGTCTCTAAACCATGGCTGCTCTGCATGACGTACACATCAAAAACGATAATCTATACTATGATATGCAGGCTACAGAAGTGTAGTATGAGTGCCAAACAAATGGTACTTAGTAGGAAACTACCAACTGATATCCAAAGATAAAGTAGATATATATAACATATAGATAGAATAGAAACTACACCCAAATGTCCATCAATCATATAAAAAATCCAACAAGATAACAAGTATAGCATACTCTATTCATTACCAAAACACTAACATAATAGGACTAAGAAAGTATCAAGGATGAATTATCCCAATCCAGTCATACTCGAGAATCTCAATACTATAACCTATATCCCCTACCAATATATGAATAAAGAATGAAAGAATGATATACTATAATATACAAGGCCAAGGAATGAATATAAAATCTGAACAAGTGAAGGAAGGGATATATAGTAATATTATAGCCACATTTAGCTAGATATGCATATTTATATATATATATAGATACAAGGTCATCTTGAAGCACAACCTAGATCATCATATCTTTATTTTAAAGACTCATTCTAATCCTACCGAGATTTAATGCCATCATACTCAGGCTTTCTAATTCAACATGACTAGACATGAAATAATCATGCATAATCATGCAATCATAAGATAGAAGAAGCCGGAAACATACCTCAAAGCTAGATAACTAATCAATGACCAAACTATTATAATCTAGCCATAATAATGATCATAACAATATTAATAACAACGCTAGTAACTGGCTATTTAGGATAACCAAATACCTAGCTAAGCCTATGCGTACCCCCACCGCCCCAGGCTCGGAAGGTTCAATCAACATACAACAATACAAGGCATAGTCTTCATCTAAATCTATGCAACTATCCTATACCGACTGATAGACATAGGCACATACTAGTGATAGGCAATATGCATGCAAGAATGAATGCAAGGTACACAATCAATATCACAATCTTATCACCGTAACTATCTCCATCATCATAATCAACCATTAGTCTTGTCTTGTATCAACATATCATCATAGTGTCCTCCGACCTTATCGGGTATCAATATCATCATCATAGTATCATCTGGCTTTGTCGGGTATCAATATCATCATAACAATATCCTCTGGCCTTGTCTGGTATCAATATCATCATAACAGTATCCTCTGACTTTGTCGGGTGTCAATATCATAATAATAACATTCTCCGACCCTGTTGGGTATTAATATCATCATAACCATCAATACATATATATAGATATATAATAGGTGCATGACTTAAGCGGTAGCTAAAATAGTGTAAATCCATAAATCTATTTCTCGTGATGATCTTCGAGACTAAATCATTATAAAAATTTAGAAAGAGTAAGAATATCTCACGATCGGATTAAATAATAGTGTCAAGTCATGGATTGAAATCTGTCTCAGTTAAATATTTAAGCAATATTTTTAATATTTTTTATACGTATAAATATTTTATTTAATTACACAATTATTATACTAAAGAAATCCATTTTTAAGGTGATAAGTGGGATTTAACCCTTATTTAAGAAAATAGTGATAAGGTTGTATTTCAGCTAGGATTACATCAATACCGATATAATAAGCATGAATGTACCGCATCTATGCATACCATCATCAGTATTCAGTCAATAAAATCATAAGCGACATAAACATATATGTATCCATATTCTACAATTGTATCTTTTACAAGGATAAATATTTTTGGGATATCCAACCAATATCATAACACGGCCTGAGCCTAACTACATATCTGAAATAATTACAACATCATAATCACGGCCTTAGGGCTATATACATAACCAAAAACCATGTCGAAAGTCATATTTATAAGCCATAACATATCTATAATTATCTCACATATAGGAGGCATCTCACATTTAGAAAACATAATATATCGATAAAACATTACTGATAACTATGAGGCATTTTACATCTATAAGACATCTCATTTCTATAGGTCATACATCATGACTATGAGGAATATCATCTCTCTGGGCCAATTATCATATCTATGAGGAATACCATATCTATAGGCCCAATAATAAAAGACAAGCCCCACAAGAGCTAAAGTAAAGTGCGATCTCCACGATGGCTAAATTAATATCAAGCTCATCAAGGGATAAAGTAAATAACAAGATCCATAGGGGATAAAGTAAAAGAGAAGCGAGGAAGAGCATAGCTTCATAACCCATCATTTGTCGTCAAGGATAATTTATCATAGATATATGAATGCATATAACATGAATATTACAATGCATTATCGGGTTCAATATGGTTAGTAGTATATCTTCTAATGTAGTTAATAAATATACCTTCTGGAGCCCTTAGTATCATGACTCACAGTATTAGCAACAAGAGGACTTTCTAGCCTAATCACTAGTTTAGTTACTACGTAAAAGTATAACATTAGTACCATCATAGTCCAAAGCCCAAAATAGTTGTGTTTTCAATGATTTAAATGATAACGTAATTATGGGTTTAATTATTAGCATAACCATGGGTAGGCATAACATTAACGATAATGTAGTCAGTAATCATATGCATCACTCTAACTATTATCACCATAAATCATTTACCACGGTTAGCCAACATGCTCCAAAGGTCATTCTCTTAGCGTTTAGCAAGACTCTAAAGTCTTCAATGGAACCATATAAATCCAAGCTTAAGATGGGTCAAGATCCCACTTCTAATCCTCAATTTTTATAATTAGGCAAACTATACCCCAAACTAGGATAAGGTTAGGGGTGTTCATGGGTTAGGTTAAAAACCAAATCAAACCGTAAATCGAACCAAACCTATTAAAAAATCAACATTTGGTTTGGTTTAGTTAGGTTTGATTTTAAATTTTAAATACCCGATGCTATTTGATTTGGTTATGGTTTTCCTAAAAATCCGTGAAAATAACCAAACCAAACTAATAAATTTTATATAGATAGATAGATATTATAATTATTTATATATAATTTATAAATAAAATATAAATATTTTATTAAATTTAATCTTAAACTAAATTTTAATCTATGTCTTGCTCAATTTCCTAAAGCCCCAAACCCAAGTCCAACTCTACCTACAGTTACTAATAAGTTAACCCTACGGTCCCTATCTCACTTTTTCTACTTTAGCTTTCACAATACGTAGTACATCAACCACTGCTTCTTTTGTTCTTCATTGAAATGCAGCACCGCATTAGCTTCTGCTATTCTTCATAGAAAGCAAACGATAAAAAAAATTCTTTTCAGTTTTTCATCTCACAAGGAAAAGAAAAAATAAATATTGAAGCTTGGGAAGTGAAAACTTTAAATACAAGATCATTAAAGCTTGGGAAGGTAATTTTTAGTTTTTTTATTCTAGCTACCTTAGCTAATTTTAATTTTTACAAGAATATTTTCTTGTTTAGTCTCTTAACCCCTATATCTTGTTTACGCTCTCTTTCATAGTGTAGTCTTTTCTTCATTTTTTGTGGGATGTTTTCTATGATTAAATCTTATTCTATTCTATAGTAAAATCCCAAAGTTTCATGGGATGAAAATTTAGCCAGGAAATGGTGCAGAGGGATTTAATTAAAAGTTACTGAATTTTTATTGATGTATGGTTTGTGAATAACCTAAGAGAGATGGTATGAATAATGGCTGAAACTGTAATCCATATGTTGTTTCATCTTTGGTTACATAAACAAAGAATCTTTCAAACGAGTTACCATGGTCCCTGGTTCAAATGGTAATTTTATATCTCCTTGTTTATTCAATCTTTTCCCTATATGATTAGCTCACCTAGCTAGTCTATAAAGTAGATAGTTAACTTAAATTTTTCCATCTCTGTGTCTTTTTATAGTACACTACAATAGAATACAATTCTCTGTTTTACAATGTATGTGTATGTGTTTGTATGTTGTTGGATAATCTTAGTGCCTACAATACAAAGCTGGTACTTTTCATCTCAATGTTGGTTTTATTTAATATGTTTGTTCTGATTTTTAAGAGTTTATAGTGTCCTTTGTCCATCACTTTATAAATATTTTATGAGAAATTAATCAATGTGATACTCTTTTCTACGGGTTAAAAAAAGAAATTTATTTTAGAGATGGTTGGAGTAGGCTAGTCAATAACCAAAAAAAACTGAAAAACCAAGCCAAACCAAACCAAACCAAACCGACAAGAACCAAACCAACGGTTATTTTCTTTTTGCGATTTGGTTTGGTTTTAGAAATCTAAAAACCAACTAAATTGGTTTTGGTTATTGTTTAAACCACTAACCGATCCAAACCAACCCATGAACACCCCTAAATTAAACCATGTTATTTAAGATATTCTTCTATTGTAGTATTATTGTGCTATTAAATATTAAAAATTAAGTGAGATAAAAATAAGAAGGTAAAATTAATAAAAATAATTTTGATTTTTATGAATCAACGTTTTCAACACTAAACAAGTTTTGGGTACGTTCAAAAATATTTGACTCAATAACGTTTGCGGTGTACGCATCTTTTTGATACATTTTAAAATTCAAGGATGCAAAAATGAACTTTGGTAAATACTTTTCTAAAAATTAACTTTCACCGATTTATTTAATATAAGATAATAGACAAGTTTTAGTATAGTAAAAATGAGTGAACTTAGGTCTAAATACAATTTATCAAAATAATTAAAGTCACGATAAGTCAATAAAAGAGATCGTGCTAAAACCACGGGACTAGAGGGGTGCCTCACACCTTCCCCTCGGTCAACAGAATTCCTTACTCGGTCTTCTGTTTTCGCAGACCATAAGAAAGAGTCATTTCCTTTTGATTAGGGATTCAAAAGGTGACTTGGAACACCATAACTCAATTTCAAGTGGCGACTCTGTATGTAAAATAATCCCTATTTAATATCATCACTTTAATTGGAAAAATCTTTTGACTCGACCCTCGAGCGAAAAAGGGGTGTGACATCTCTAGAAACTCTGCTGGAGAATAATAAGAATTCAAACTTTTAATATTGAATTATACTTGCTTTAATTATTGTAGAGATTGTGTTTGTTGGTCTTATGTGTTACTTGTCTCTTATTTACCTCTTTGATATTGTTAAACTATTTTATAAATTGTCTTCTCATGTGCACTCCTTCTGAGTGTCTGAAATAGGATCAAAGGAATGTAGTGCATGCATCCTACTTTCTTTTTGAGATAGCCGGAGTTTCAAGACACTTGGTGAAGGATTATAGTCACGCATGTTAGGCGGGGTTCAGATCGATAACAAAGGCAGAGTAACACTGCTACCGAACAAGTTGTCCCTCCCCGACTCGAGTATCCACTTGGGTAAGCCAGTCTAGACACCTATCCCTATTAGGCTTAAACTTAGAAGAACTAAAAACTCATAATCTAGTTATCTCTGTTAGGTTTCACATTATTTGCATCATGTGTATTTGACTTAGCGGGACTCGGCACAGGAGTTGGGTCTACCTAGGACAAGTGTCCCTCTTTTGACCAATATGTGCATTCTATGTGTTCTTTGATATTTGTTTGAAAGGCTATTTGATTTTTCACCGACTTTTAGGCAACTTTAAAATATTAGAGATTATATTATTCTCAAATTTAGTGAATCATTTTTCAAAGAAAAAATTTATTTTTAAAAGAATTTTTTTTAAGTATATAGTAACATAGTTTTACGGTATTTATGAACTACGAAGGTCTGATTCTCACTCTTTAGCGGGATACGTAGGAATCCCTTTTCTTGGTAAGAACCTGGATTTTGAAAAATTATTCATAGATTTATTTGGAAAATATTTTGAAAATATGATTACTTTCATAATTACTTTTCTTATACTCAAGTTCAATTTATATATATATCACAATAGCCCTAAATATCTAGTATTATGACATGCCTGTAAAATTTTTGACCAGATCTTGAAATCCATCTTAATCATGAAACATTGAATCAGAGAGTTAAAGTTAGAAAAAGATAGCATCTAAGAAAATAAGTAAAATGTTGAGGTGTTTGGGGACATAGTTACAACCTTACTTGACTATACTGAAACAATCATTTTGTGAATAAAAATGATATGGTCTTCAGTGAGAAGGTTCATCCCAACTATTTTGAATGGGATCAATCAGAGGATATATAGTTTCCACAGTCAGGAGAAGCAAATGGGAGTTAGCTCAAAAAATAAAGGCATGAGTCATCTATTACAACATATGTAGACCTGTATGTTTCATGTGCATAAGAAGCAGTGATATACGTGCTCAGTCAAAATTAATGTTGAAAAAAATGTGTATGATTTTTTATGTTCACTCTCAGATTGCTTGTTAAGTACTTGCATTCTTCAGGATTCATATGACGATGACATTTCATTCTGTTATCCATATGTTGTTTCATCCTTTGTTACCCCCTATTTGAGCTTTAATTTTATTTTCTTTCATACACCTCTTGTGGAATCAAAATAGAGTCTAAAAAAAATTAAAAAAATAAATAAATAAAGGTGTCAAGAAAGAGAGATATGGCTAGAAGAAGTGCCAAAAAGAAAGAGTCAGCAAAAAAAAATCTCTGTCTCTCTCTCTAAAAAAGGCCAAAAAAGAAAGAAAAAAGAGAGTCAGAGTTAGAGAAAAAAATCAACCAAAAGAATAAGATGTCTGAACTATGTTTGACCCGATTCTTGCTATGAAAAGATATGTAGGCATCCCTACTCTGTGGTTCGGTCCAACCAAAAGAAAATTTAAATTAACCAAATGAACTGAAACTGGAGCAAAGTTTATTTCCTTAAAAGAGTCGATTCCAAAAGTTGTATGTTTCACCCTTCTATGCGTACTGAGCTGAGGTCCTCCCATTATGTAAATTTTTTAGCCTCATCCCTCTCTTTCTTTCTAACCTTTTCCAAAAGTCAAGTTACAACTAAAGAAAGACCTTCAGATCGATCTTTGAGAATGTCATGGCTAAACATGTTATGGGTGCATGATGTTTCGTATGTTAGGCATTATTTTTAAAAGAGAAAAAATAAATAAAAAAATGAATGAGAAAAAATGAGATAATCTTATTAGTGAAAACCCTTTTGGGCACCATAAGGAGACAGTGAGCTGAGAAAGAAATGAAAATGAGATAGGCGTTGCCAAAAACCCGTTGAGGTGCCACTAACAAAAGGAGGATTGTGATCTAGAGGGGGTATATTCAAGATTAATTCCATTTCAAACTCAATAAGTGGACAAGATTTGTAATGATTAGTGTGGGTAGATTAGGTTGTTTAATTCAAAATGCATGTCATGATTGCTGGAATCGGCAACCACACCCAAATAAGTTCTTCTGGCGTTTCAAAAAAAGAATGCCTATTATTTTTCTCTTTTATTTTTATTTTTCTATTTTTGATTTTTTGGTATCTTTGTCATCAAATAAAAATTTTTGTCATTTTTTTATGTCTCTTTGAGTCGAGTTCGTGTCATAACAAGTGAAAAAAGATTTCAAAACTGGCTACTAGCTTCTTCAATTGCACAAAGCAAGACAAAAAGCCAACACATGAAAGAGATATGATTGTGAGCTGAAATAAGGCACACAGAAAGTTTTGTCAACAAAAGAGTCTGGGAACTCATGGAAATACCAAGGTTCAAAGGGTTTATTTGAGAAGCATGGCAAAGCAAAGATATTGTGTTTGTTTAAGAGTCACTTCTAATAGTCTGAGTTTGGGTCAACAATGCAGCAAGTCGGTGACAGATTCTAATGGTTGGAAGCAAGGTTAAATGTGACGAGGGCAAGAGTGATTGCCAAGGAAGTTAAAGGCACAAATCTGCCACCAAGTTGTTTAAACTCACAAGTTTTCTTTGATGAAATGGGAAATATGTTAACTTCAAATTAAGGACTTCAGAGCATAAAGGGTTGCATTGCCTCATTTCCACAAATACAGAAAGTAATGTTGCTACACAGGTTTGATAATCAAATTATGGTAAAAATTCATCATCCTATATCCCTCAGAGACATACTTCTTTGTCCAGATATTTTAGTTTTCAATTGTTAGGTGATATACTTCTTAAATTGTACCTTGATTCCTATAAGATCTACCTTTTAGTTGAGTCATTCCCCTTGATTCCTATAAGACATATCTTTTAGTCAAGTCACTCCCCTTGATTCCTATAACACGTACCTTTTAGTCGAATCATTCCCCTTGATTCCTATAAGACGTACATTTTAGTCCAGTCATCCCCTTGATTCCTACAAGACGTACTTTTTAATCGAGTCATTCCCCTTGATTCCTATAAGACGTACCTTTTAGTCCATTCATCCCCTTGATTCCTATAAGACATACCTTTTAGTCGATTCATTCCCCGTGATTCCTATAAGACGTACCTTTTAGTCAAGTCACTCCCCGTGATTCCTATAAGACATACCTTTTAGTCGAGTCATCCCCGTGATTCCTATAAGATGTACCTTTTAGTCGAGTCATCCCATTGATTCATATAAGACGTACCTTTTAGTTAAGTCATTCCCCTTAATTCCTATAAGACGTACCTTTTAGTCGAGTCATTCCCCTTGATTCCTATAAGATGTACCTTTTAGTAGAGTCACTCCCCTTGATTCCTATAAGACATACCTCTTAGTCTAGTCATCCCCTTGATTCTGATAAGATATACCTTTTAGTCGAGTCATTTCCCATGATTCCTATAAGACGTACCTTTTAGTCGAGTCATTCCCCTTGATTCCTATAAGACGTACCTTTTAGTCGAGTCATTCCTCATAATTCATATAAGATGTACCTTTTAATCGAGTCATTTCCCTTAATTCCTAGGATTTAAATAGTTAACCCCAAATAATGAAATAAAATTAAAGTTCATATTTTGTTTGGAATAGATGACGGCGCTCGTGACAGCCTATCAACAGTTTGACGGCCTATCACGAACGTCGTCAGCTTCTTTGCAAGTTTTGCTTATGCTGCCTAAGGTTGACTACGATGGTGACGCCTTATCATCATCTTGACGGCGTGTCATAAATGTCATCACAAAACTTCCTCCAACTTTTATTTTCTGTTTAAGGTTGACGGCATCCTTGACAGCCTATCACCAGGCTGACGACGTGTCATGGATGTGGTCAGCCACACTTTGTTCTTTATTTGCTTCCGTTTTCATGCTTTTTTGTTCCTTTATTTGTGGTTCCCCTTCTTCTCTACTTATACTACAAAATCAAAGTAAACTAATCAAAAATGACTAAAGTTGCTCAAGAGCTTGCAATTATTTAGAGTTAAAAGTTGTAAATGTCTTAGCATGGGCTCACACATCAACACCCTCAACTTAAACAATTGCTTGTCCTTAGGTAACTAGAACATAACCAAGAGTATACAAAGTACAAGTTGGCAGCTAACTACTCATATCAGTTCAGAATACATGCACCATCTCCAAGGTCAGTCAAATTAAGAGCAATTGTGTCTATTATTGAAAACACCCATGCAACTCTCGAGGATCAATATATGGCAAGAATTTTAGCAATAAAAACCCAGCACATACCCAAATCACACTATCCGAATAAGGCAGTGATTAGCAATATACCTAGTGTGCCCTCACAACAAAGAAATCCCTTTTTCACTCATGTCAGAATTTACATACATAAACACAGGGTTAAACACAAAACTTACTCTCAGAACGAAGTTCCAACATTGCGCATCAAATGCCATAGCCTTTCCCTTATAGTCAGTACCGAAGTCGTCACCGAAGTCGTCAGACAGGTCAATTAGGATCACTATAGGGCTTTTCTTAAGCTTGTAACGTAGCCTAGGGGCTGGTATGATATTCATGGATATTTTAGAGTGACTATGCCTCCTTGAAACTACACTATACTCTTGGGGTTTCAACATCCAACCTTCTTTTCTTCCTCTCTTTTATTGATCATACATGCTCAAGATGGATGCGTTCTTTTCAATTATCACATTATCTTTTTATCATCTTTTACACAACTTTCTCATTTCTTATTCCTTTTTCACCGCACCTAACTTTTTATTCTTTTTTTTCTTCCTCTCTTCATACTCATTTTTGTATCACGCACCTCTATGATAGTCATCCTCAACTTAGGTTGTTTGCCTAAATCAAGGTGCACAGTGTCCAAGGAGGACCAGGGCCAAAATAGGTTCATTGTGAGATAAACGGAAAGGTAAGAGGTGTCATAGAAAGAAATAGGATAATTAGGCTCAAAACAGGGATCAAGTGATATTATACACATAGGGAAGTTCATTTTGGCTAAAGTGGTCTAAAATAAAAAATGGCCTATGATCGTTTCCTAACTCCTATCCTATAACCATGGAAAGACTAACAGAGAAAGTTCTACATCCAACACACAATGGGAATTGAGTAAGACCTTACACACATAAGGCACACAAGTATCTCACATATCACTACTTATATAGTTCATGCACTTGTTAACAAAGGTTATTCAGTTGCCAGACTAAAGCCACAAAAAGATACAACGTGGTCACAAATGGATGCAATTCATATAGTAATATATCAGACCAATGGAGAGGTTCTCAAAAATCACAAAAACAAGTTAACTACCATAGTTACTTGTATTTCTCCTAGTGAACTACAACACATCACAAAACCAGTACAATACGCCTAAACATGCCAGCTCTACTAGGAACAAGACTCCGGGGAAAAGAGGCACGGCAACAAAAACCCCAGGATTACACCAATCCCCACAAGTAGCCCCAACACGGTTAACTTAAAATCATACAATGTCCCCAATTCGTCAAACCAAATCAAGAGAGTTAGAAATATACCTATGGCACCATGGGTGCAAAGATCTGATATCAATCATATAATACAAATACAAACAACAAAATACCTTGGGTTGCCTCCTAAGAAGCACCTAATTTAGTGTCGCGGCATGAAAACATCCAATCGTCCTTTATCCTTCCACTTTGACGATTTAAATTGTTGGCCTATCTTTCGATCTTTACATCTTTTAGGTCTATTGGGAAAATGTGAGAGAATGATAAGGAATGTTCTATCATGCCACTTTGAAGACTTGAACCGCTTGCCCAATTTTGCATCGAACTTTTAGGTGGGATCATTGGGTAACGATGAGGATCTTAAAAAGCCACTAAATGGATATCGATCTTTAAGCTTCTTGGCCTTCAATGTTGTGGTTTTAGTACACCCTTTTGGAAAGATAAACTCCAAAATGTAAGAATTTTCCTCCTTATTTTCAAAATTCATCATTTTCTTGGGTGGTTTGACTTTTATCACATCCACCAAGCATAATGTTAAAAGTGGTCCGAATGAGGATTGACTCTTAATTCTTGAGTAGCATCTCTATTAGTATCTTTACCGCAAAATGGACTAGAGTCTTCACAAGGATTGTTCTTGATTTCTTCTTTCAATTCTAGTACCATTTCCTCATCTTTGGCATCTTCATTCATGAATGGTTTGGTTGGTTGGGAAATCTCCAATGGAAGATCAATATCAAGCTTATCATCAGTATAGGATCTTGCTCCTCATCTTCACACTCTTCTATTATGTTAAATGATTCCACAGACAGGATATCATCTAAACATATTATAGAAGAATGCTTTGAATAATTGACCTCTATATCCATCTCCTCATGAATGATCGGCTTCATGTCTTGATGCATATCACATACAATATCATATGCTTTTTTCTGGAGATCCAACATTTGTTGAAACATAGCTTCAATTCCACTCTTACCGGTCCTTCGTTCTTTCTTTCCTTGACCATATGACCTATCAAATGCATAAGAAGAACTAGAATTTGGGTTAGCATAATAAGGGGAGAGGGTATTTGGGAAATCACTCCAATGTCCATCTCGACCACTACATAAAGAACAATCATACTCCCGGTAGGATGGAGATGGTGCACACATCTCTCTCCGGAGAGCATATCTACAATCTTGCCAAAAGTGAGGTCCATCATAATATGGGCATGGATCATCAAGATAAGATTTCCAACCACCAAGCTCATGTTCATTCCATGATGCCATAGTAATAAGTAAACTAAAATAAAAATCTACCTAACACAAGAAATAAAATAAAACTAAAAACAAATATTTACAAGTTTGAATTCAAGCTAGTAGGCTAAAATTCCAAACCAACTCAATATGCTAAATTGTTCCCCGGCAACGGCGTCATTTTTGATAACACTCAAATTACACTCTTGAATGGGTGTAAGCGATCATTGTCAATATAAAACCCAACTAGGTTGGGGTCGAATCCCACAGGAAACAATCTGAGTGGCGATTAAACTAGTTTGAAACTAAAGCTAAGAGTTAAATTCAAACAAACTATATAAAAAGATAAAATGGGGGGTTTTGGAGATTAGAAAATAATTTTTGGTCACTTTAGTTTCAGTGTTTGTCAATCAAGAGTTTATGAAATAACCGGAATTACATTCACTAGGGCCTACGGTACATGACAGATGCTAAAGGTGACTCAAGATTCTCATGATGGTTAGGATGACAAGCTATTTTTATCGATGATATGCTCGAATATCTCTCGACATATTCAAGCGTCTAATTTCCTAATCCTCCTGGACTTATGAAATTGCTACTCACTATCCAAATTTTACCTCAAGTTAATCAACCTTGTTATAGCGCTGATTATTAGACGAAGTCTTTTTGATTCCTTGTTAATAATTCACTTCCTACTATTTATGATTTCTTTCTCAAGCAAATCAAAGTAGGTACGCCTACTATTTGCAACCATTAGATTTTAATTATAATCTCAAAATTACCAAGAAATCCTAATTACCAAGAAATCCTAACATCTCTTAAATCTTGAGCATTTAACACCTTATCATGACCTAACCCTAGATCCTATAATCCAGGTTAAAGGTGTTTAGCCACTCATGATGCAAGAAACAAGTATGAAAATTGAATTCATGACTGAAAGGATTAACTTACAATGATGAAGAAAATCAAAAGTATACTTTGAATTGAATCATAAGACAAAACTCCAAAATATTGGTTTTTTGAGAGAGAAAGAGAAATATCATATATTGTATCTTGTAGGATATATCCAATCCTTAATGATCGAATTGAAAAAAAAAAACTAAAACAAGGCTTTAAATAGTTAACCCTAAATAACGAAATAAAATTAAAGTTCATATTTTCTTCAGAATAGATGATGGCACTCATGACGGCCTATCAGGAGTTTGACCACCTATCACAGACGTCATCAGCTTCTCTGCAAGTTTAGCTTCTGATACCTAAGGTTGACGACGATGGTGATGCCTTATCATCATCTTGACGGTGTGTGATGAATGTCAACACAAAACTTCCTGTAACTTCTATCTTCTGCTTAAGGTTAAAGGCATCCTTAACAGCCTATCACTAGGCTGACGATGTGTCATGGATGTCGTCAACCACACTTTGTTCTTTATTTGCTTCTGATTTTATGCTTTTTGCTTCCTTTATTTGTGGTTCCCCTTCTTCTCTACTTATACTGCAAAATCAAAATCAACTAATAAAAAATGACTAAAGTTGCTCAAGACTTTGCAATTATTTAGAGTTAAAAGCTATAAATGTGTTAGCATGGGCTCACACATCAATCATGTTTTAGGCCGAGAATCGTAGGCAAATTTTAGGTTTGGGGTAGGCAAAACATAGGAATTGTGATTGTTGAATGTTTGAATGTGTCGAATGGATTTTTCTTCATCGCATCCAAATTCTTAGATTCACTTAGACAGGGAATGCCTCAAGAAAATTGTACTTATTCATTGGGAAATGTCCCAAAGTATCATGTACGCAAAATAGGTTCGTGATCAAGACTCGAGGCATCGGGTAGAGCATAGTGTAGGATTAGTATAGGTTAGTGTAGGTTTATTTCAGTACATTTTATTTCGGACTGTAATAATTGGATTGGACACTACTTTTTGGACTTATTTAGTTTCGGTGTGATTATTTGTTTTGTATGTTTATTTGATTTATACATCTGATAGTGTCTACTAGCCGATATACTCCATAAAGTGATTGTGGTTGAACCACGAGATCAAGGGGTGCCTAAGACCTTCCTCTCGGTCAACAGAATTTCTTAGAAAAAGTCTCTATTCCCAGGTCAGTTTTAAAGAGTTAAAATTATTTTGAAAAAAGATTTCAAAAGGTGACTTAGCACACCCGATTTATGCCAAGTGGCGACTCTGAGTTTTGAATGTTAAAAGTCCTTATTGAAACAAATCATTTTTCTTTTGTTACTTAATGATAAAAACTCTTTCAAATGTAAATATAATCTTTTTTGGATAAAAAAAAGGGTGTGATAGCTCTGGCGACTCCGCTGGGGATTTTTCAGAATTCGAGCTTATTTGTTGGAGTTGTATCAGCTTAGTTTGACATTATTGGTGTATAAACATTGTTTGTCTTATCCTTTGTTATTGTTTTATCGTTATTAAGTGCCTATCTGCTATATGTTTACAGTTTTTATTATCTGTTACCTCTTTATAAATGGCATCACGTGCATAACCTAAGTTAGTTTTTCCACAACAAGTCCCGTAGTACATATGTAACCTTTATTTTAAGAGGGGAAGCCATTGGGTGTATGGAGTAGGTAGAAAGCTGTCGCAGCCACTATCGATGATACGCTCCCACGAATAGCCTTATTAGTGAACCCCAGCTGTAATACCCCAAACTTTCTTAGGTTAAATGCATTCCTAGAACGTTAAGAGATAGCTTCAAAAATGAATAATATTTATTCTATGTGGAATTTTACAGATTTAGACTTCTCATTGTGTGGTAATTGAATAAGCTTTCCATCTATATAAGATTCGTCCAAATCCGACACTCGGTGAAGGAGTTATGGAATTTTTAAGTTGACAGTGTGCCACTTGGGCACTTGTTGCATCGCAGCAAAGGCGAAATTCGTAATTGTCTAATTCCAGTGGATCTCCATGATATTGGAGCACTACAGAGAGGGCCAATTTTCCATTTGCCAATTTCTAGTGAGCTTTCATGGTGCTGCCGCGTCGCGCCAGTGGCCAAAATGGCAAACTAAAGGGCACCGTAATTGTGGCACATCGCGGTAAAAGCCAATTCCCATTCGTCCATTTTTCAGTGAGCCATCGCGTAGTGGTGTATCGTAGTGGCCACCTAGTTTGGAAAATATTGCATTTTTCAGTTCCGTTTAAAAGACTAAAGGGAGCATTTTGGTCAATTCCCAAGTCCCCAATCCATCCAAAACACAAGATTCAACATATTCCAAAGAACTTTATGTTTATTACATCCAATTTCTCTCAAAATAAAATCCTAGATCATCAAAGCTCCTTCTCCAAGGAACCCAATTTCTCCATTAATTCTCCAAGGTAGTTCAAGATTGAGAATCTCCAATTCAAGAACTCTAAGAATTCGTCTCCAAAGTATCAATAGAGATCCAAGATTCAAGTTTTAGCATCTAAGATCATCAATTGAGGTATGTGCGTTTTTCAACAAGGATAATCCTTTCATCTTAGTTCCCAAAACTTATTTTAATTATAAATTTACTGAATTTTATGTGATTTCCTATGAAATTGAAGTTAGGGTTTATACCTAATATTGCTACTTATACGATTTTGAGATTTCAAGTGATTTAGAAGTTGAATTACATGATTATGTTCGTATTTTCATGCATATTGCAGAAATTTCCAGATTTTAAGTTGATTTATAAATATTTATATTACCAAGAATGAATATGATGATGTTTTAACATGAAACTAATACATGGGCCACTAAGCCCTAATTAAAGATTGTTATTTCAAGATTGTTTATGCTATGAGCACCCTATGATAAGATTATTCTCAGATTTTTTATACAGATTTGACCTTTTGGTCCTAAGCTAAGATAAAGAATCCACATTGTTCATATGACTTGAGATGTAAAGAAAATAAATAGCATAACTGGTTTTCTTGTAAACCCTTTTGCTATTTTTGAAGGGGATTTCTTAAGATCCTGAGCATAAGAATGAGAGTATTATTTAGCACTGAAATGGGTACGTTACCAAGGTTTCATACCCCAGAACTACGTGCCACCGTAGGATTAGGATTATTTCCACTTCTACGTGGATGACTAAGATTATGACCAATTAAGATAATAAGTTCTATTTTGATGGCAAGGGTAGAACAACTCTCCCCAATGTGTGTAAGGCATTGGAATCCATGAATGCTCACATGGTTTATGTCGGTTAGAAGAACCTCCCAAAAGAAATCCCCTACTCTTAAAATAGTCTATTGGTTGAAAGCCTTAAGATAAAAGTATATGTTTTGAAAGTTATGGATTTTAAGATTCTTAAAGTATTGAGATGAAGTATTTCCCTTACGGTTGGCAAGATAATGTGGTAGTTTTCAAAAAGGAAAGATTTTAGAACTGAATGTAATGGATCACAATATTCAAATTATATTCTTTATTATTCATGATTTATGATCTTTAGATTTTAGATTAGTCAATCCTATGTGAGTCATTTACATTTAGCATGCATGATTTTATAAATTGTGATGATATTGTTTACTTATTGCATGCACCCCTATATGCTCAGTACATTTCCAAAGTACTGATGCACATATATGTCTGTGTGCTACTTTGTCTCATAATGTAGGTTCAGGTGCTCAGTCTCAACTGTGCGAGTGATTTTTGAGCATCTTATCTACATCTCTGCAGTTAGTGATTCCTCATAGTTTGAGGACTTGGCTTTTAGATTTCTAGTTTATTAGTGGATGATTCATTATTTATTTTAGATAGTTTGAGTTAGTTGTTTTTTTTGTCCTATGAACCTCTAGATTCAGTCAGTAGAGGCTTATCAGACAACTAGATTTAGTTTTAGATTTCAGTTATAGTACTCAAATTTTCAGTATTTGCTTTATTAGACTCATGAGATTAGTATTTTCAAATATACATAGATAATTCAGACTATTTTCCATATTTATAGTGATCTTACATTCATATTTCCCCTATTTTGAGATTCAGACTTAGCTGAAGGCAGCTAAGGTTAACTCAGGACTACATGTAGTTTGAAACACCATGTGGCATCCCGAGATTCAGATTTTGTGGTGTTACACTAGCGTAGGTTAGCCTTAAGATTATGCTTTTTTGCTTCATACTGAGACTAAGAGAGACCCACTTAGTATCTGAGCCAAGGTTTTAGAGAGTCTTAGGGAGTCAGATGAGCCACATTACGTAGAATTTTGATCATTGGTATGAAGTGCTCCACATCTATGAGCAAGAGGCTATGGAGCATTTTAGGAAATCATCTCTCCTTTCATGATCTATCATGTATTCCATGTCTCTATTTGCTTCTAACTCATGATTTCATATGATAGAAAATGCCTCCTCGTTGAGCTACGCATGCAAAAATGATAACCAGCCACCTCAGCCTGTACACACCTTGAATGAGAATTTGTCATATGAAGAGTTTTAGGCTGCCTTCCAGGCACTAGCCCAAGTGTGATGGTGAATGTTTATGGAAACCGTTAGGATGCAGTCCCACCCCAGCAAGACGGGGGCTTAGCCATATTAAGAATTTGAGATTTAATGAGAATTAACCCGGTAGAGTTTTTTGGGTCAAAGGCAGGTGAGGACCCATAGTTTTATCTAGATGAGGTGAATAAGATCACCCAAATTATGCATGTTTCTAAGGAGGAAAGTATAGAATCGGCATCCTATAGGCTGAAGGATGTTTCTTATTATTGGGTAGTAATGTGGAAGAAAAGTAGAGGGGAGAATGCCGCTCCCATGACTTTGCAGATATTTCATGATGGATTCTTAGACAAGTTCTTCCCACTTGATATGGGGGAAGCTAATATAGAAGATTTCATGAACCTGAGGTAGGGCTCAATGACAGTGAAGGAGTATTGCCTCGAGTTCAACCAATTATATAAGTATGACTCTGATCAGATGGCTGACCCTAGGTTAAGCATGAGTAAGTTTGTGACCGGTGTGTCTGGGTTGGAAGTTAAGGAGTGTAGGACTGCTATTCTCATTGGATACATAGATCTTGCTAGATTGATGATGCACGCACAAAAAATTAAGGCAGAAAAGTTAAAAGAAAGAGAGAAAGTAAATAAGAAGGATAGAAGAGGGTAGTTTGATTATGGTTAGAATAGTTATGGAAGAAGAAATCATTCGTAGTTTCAGAATCATTCATCTATGCCTGCACCTTCTTCAACCATTGCTCCTACACCCAGAATAGGCAAGAACAGTGGGGAAAGTCTTCTATATCTAGATCTCAGAATAGTGCGAGTGGTAGGACAAGTTATCCTTCATGTGCTAAGTGTGGTAAGACCCATCCGAGTGAGTATTTGTGGGGTCAAAAAGGTTGTTATGGTTGTGGCCAGCCAGGTCACGGAATCAAAGAGTTCCCGCATGCTAGATAGGGAAACAGAGATGTTCATCCCCAGACTCAGGTTGCTAGTGCACCAACTCCTTTAGGTTGCCCAGATTCTTCTCAAGGTACATCATCCAGTTGCGGTGGTGGTCCACGCTAGAATTAGTTTTATGCTTTACAATGCCGCTAGAAGCAGAAAGATTCATCGGATGTTATTACTAGTATACTTTGTGTCTTTTATCTTGCTATTTATATGTTGCTACCCTGGGTTAATTTTATCTTATGTGACCTGTTAGTTGCAATATATTTTAAGATAAGTTCTGAAAAGAATCTAAGAAGTTCTTGGTTTCTACCCAGTCAGCGAGTCAATTGTTGCCAAACATGTCTATAAAAATTATCCTATCACTGTCCTTCATAAGGTTATGTTAGTAGACCTAATAGAGTTAGATATGGTTGATTTTAATCTTATTCTTAGTATGGATTGGCTCTATTCTTGTTATGCATCTATAGATTATTGCACCAGAGTGGTGCAGTTTTAGTTTCTAGATGAGCCAGTTTTTGAGTGATCGGGTAATTCAGTGTCGCTCAAAAGTCATTTCATATCTTATCTTAAAGAAAGAAAGTTGATTTCTAAAGGGTGTATATATCATCTATTTCGAGTTAAAGACACTAACTCTGAGACTCAATAATTTAGTCCATCCTAGTAGTCAATAAGTTTCCTGAAGTTTTTTCAGTAGATCTCCCAGGTGTACCTCCCGATAGAGAGATAGAATTCAGTATTGACCTTCTTCCGAGTACTCAGCCCATATCCATTCCTCTTTATCGTATGGCTCTAGCTGAACTTAAAGAGTTAAAGGACCATTTTAAAGATATTTTAGATAAAGATTTCATAAGGCCTAGTATTTCTCCATAGGGAACTCCCATCCTATTCGTGTGAAAAAAATATGGTTCCTTGCGTATATGCATTGACTATCGTAAGATAAATAAAGTTACAGTTAAGAACAAATACCCTCTTTTAAGAATCGATGACTTATTTGATCAACTCTAAGGTTCAAGTTATTTCTGAAAAATAGACCTTAGATTCGGCAATCATCAGCTAAAAGTAAGGGAATGTGATATTCCAAAGACAGCTTTTAGAACTCGTTATGGTCATTTTGAGTTTCTAGTCATGCACCAATGCCTCATCAGCTTTTATGGACCTCATGAACCGAGTGTTCAAACAGTATCTAGACATGTTTATTATGGTATTCATATATGATATCCTTGTGTACTCCCATAGTGAGGATGACCATGTAGATCATCTTATAATTGTCTTGCAAACTCTTAGAGATAATCAATTGTTTGCTAAATTCAGCAAGTGTGAATTTTGGCTAAGATCAGTAGCCTTTCTTAGTCATATTATTTCCAGTGAGGGTATTAGAGTTGATCCTCAAAATACAGAAGTCATAAGAAATTTGCATAGACCTATCTCTCTGTCAGACATTAGAAGTTTCTTGGGCTTAGGTGGTTATTACCACAATTTTATTAAAGGTTTCTTATCCATTGCATCCCTTATGTCTAGACTAACCCAAATGAAAGTTAAGTTTTAGTGATCAGATTCCTGCGAGAATAGATTTTTGGAATTAAAGACTCGACTCACTACAGCCCCAGTCTTAGTACTACCAGATGGTACAGATGGTTTTGTGGTGTATTATGATGTGTCCAGAGTTTGTTTGGGTTGTGTGTTGATACAGAGAGATAAGGTCATAGCCTATGTCTCTAGACAGCTTAAGCCTCATGAAAAAAATTACCCAACCCATGATCTTGAGTTAGCTGTTGTAGTGTTTGCTTTGAAAATCTGGAGACATTATTTGTATGGTGTGCGTGTTAATGTGTTCACGGATCACAAGAGCTTGCAATATGTGATTACCCAGAGAAATTTGAATCTCCATTAGATAAGGTGGTTGGAGTTATTGAAAGATTATGACATAAGTGTGTTGTATCATCTGGGTAAGGCCAATATAGTGGCAGACGCCCTTAGTAGATTATCCATAGGCAGTGTTGCTCATGTGGAGAATGACAATAAAGAGTTATCTTGAGAAGTTCATCATTTGGATAGATTAGTTGTTAGGTTGGTTGATTTAGCTGAAGGGAATATTTGGATTTAGAGTAGTATCGAATCTTCCCTAGTTTCGAAAGTAATGGAGAAGCAAGATATGGATTCTAGTTTGGTCAAACTGAAAGAGCTGGCTAAATACCAAAAGGTGGAGGTTTTCTCCCAAGGGGGAGATGGTGTTTTGACATACCAGAGTAGATTGTGTGTGCTATGTGTTGATGATTTGAGACAACGAATTATGGCAGAAGCACATGGTGTGCGTTATTCCATTCATCCAGGTGCTACTAAGATGTACCATGACTTACGGGAAATCTATTGGTGGAGTGGTATGAAGCGATACATAGCCGAGTTTGTAGCCAAGTGTACAACTTGTCAACAGGTTAAGGTAGAGCACCAAAGACTTGGTGGTTCATTGCAAGAGTCTGGTATTCCCACCTGGAAGTGGGAAGAGGTGAATATGGATTTTGTGACTAATTTACCCTATTCGCGTCGTCATTATGATTCGATTTGGGTTATTATAAATAGATTGACAAATTCAACGCATTTTTTGCTAGTTCACATATCTTATACAATTGAGGATTATGCTAAGTTGTATTTTGAGAGTTAGTCAGATTGCATGGAGTGCCTTTATCCATCATTTCATATAGGGGTACACAATTTACTTCCCATTTTTGGAGAGCCTTTCAGAAGGGTCTTGGTACCCAAGTTCATCTTAGTTCATCTTTGTTCATCTTTCTATCTTTAGATGGATGGTCAAGCAGAGAGGACCACCAAACTCTAGAGGATATGTTGAGGGTATATACTTTTGATTTTAAAGGTAGTTGGGATGATATTTTGCCATTGGTTGAGCTCACTTATGATAATAGTTACCATTCTATCATTCAGATGGCCCCGTTTGAGGTTCTTTATAGGAGGAGATGTAGATCGCCCATAGGTTGGTTTGAAGTAGATGAGGCTTCTTTACTTGGGCCTGATGCAATGTTTGAAGCTATGGAGAAAGTTAAGTTGATTAGAGAAAGATTGAAAATAGCCCAGAGTCATCAAAAATCATATACATATGTGAGAAGGAGGTACCTCGAGTTTGAGGTTGGTGATTTAGTATATTTGAAAATTTCTCCCATGAAAGCGGTGAAGAGATTTGGCAAAAAGGGAAAGCTTAGTCCGCAATCTGTTGGCCCTTATAGAATTGTGAGTCGTGTTGGGAAAGTTGCTTATGAGCTTGTGTTGCCCGCAGACTTGTCAGTCGTTCATCTTGTATTCCACGTCTCTATGCTTAAGAAGTGCATCGGTGACTCTACTACTGTAGTTCCCTTAGAAAGCTCAGATATTCAGAATAGCCTTTCATACGAAGAGATTTCAGTTGAGATTTTAGATCATCAGATCCATAGTCTAAGGAAAAGAGATGTTCCCTTGGTCAAAGTTCTTTGGCGGAATTAGTTTGTTGAGGGCGCTACCTTCGAAGCAGAAGAAGATATGCGAGCCAAGTACCCTCACCTTTTCTCCGAAAACTCAGATTTAGCCAAAGGTAATACTCTTCCTTGATTTAGTTTTTTTTGAATCACAGATTCACCTATACAGTTGTCCTCATGTAAGTTCATGCACTTATAGAATAATTTAGACTCAGTTTCTCAATTTATTTTCAATTTTGCATGCTATTATATAGTCTTAGATTCCTCACTATTCTTAGTCTAACTAGCAACATTCGAGGATGAATGTTCCCAAGGGAGAGATATTGTAATACCCCAAACTTTCTTATCTTCAATTCATTCCTAGAACGTTAAGAGATATCTTCAAAAATGAATAACACTTATTCTATGTCGAATTTGCCCAAATTTGACACATGGTGAAGGATTTATGGCATTTTTAAGTTGAAAGTGTGCCACCTGGGAACTTGGCGCACCGCGGGAAAGGCAAAATTCATAATTGTCAATTCCAGTGGACCTCCGTGATATTGTCACATCACGGAGAGGGACAATTCCTATTTTCCAATTTCTAGTAAGCCTTCGCAATATTGGTGTATCGCGCCAGTGGCCAAAATGGTAAACTATAGGGCACCATGATCGTGGCATATTGCGGTGAAAGCCCAGTTCCCATTCGTCCACTTTCTAGTGATCCACCGCAATAGTGGCGCGTCGCAGTGGCCACCCATTCATATTATATGCTTTATTATTCATGATTTATGATCTTCGGATTTTAGATTACTCAAGCCTATGTGAGTCATTTACATTTAGCATGCATGATTTTATAAATTGTGATGATATTGTTTACTTATTGCATGCACCGCATATGCTCAGTACATTCCCAAAGTACTAATCTGCATATATGTCTGTGTGATACTTTATCTTATAATGTAGGTTCAGGTGCTTAGTCTCAGCTGCGGTTGTGATTTTCGAGCATCTCATCTACATCTCTGTAGTTGGTGATTCCTCATAGTTCGAGGACTTGGCTATTAAGATTTCTAGTTTATTAGTGGATGATTCATTATTCATTTTAAACAGTTTGAGTCAGCTGGGCACTGTCCAAGTGACCCTCTAGATTCAGTCAGTAGAGGCTTGTCGGACTACTAGATTTAGTTTTAGATTTTAGCTGCAGTACTCAGATTTTCAGTATTTACTTTATCAGACTCATGAGATTAGTATTTTTAGATATACTCCTATAATTTATATTATTTTCTGCATTTATAATGATCTTACATTAATATTTCCCCAATTTTGAGATTCAGACTTAGCAGAAGATAGGCAGGGTTAGCTCAGGACTACTTGTAGTTTGGAGCACTGTGTGGTATCTCAGGAATTAGATTTCTGGGAGTTACACTAGTGTAGGTCAGCCTTTAGGTCATTCTTAACTACATCATACTGAGACCTAGCGAGACCCACTTGGTCCTTTGTAGGATAATCACCACTAAAGCATCTGTATGTTCTAATTGTTGCATCTTTGAGTATTACAGGATCATTCAATTAACTAATTTAGGAAAAACATGTACTAGAATTAAAGGAGTGTGTGTTTAGGCAAGAAAAAAGGAAAGAAGAAAAAAAGAGTTTCGTAGTTGTTTATAGTTTTTATGGCTTTTATTTTTCATAATCCAAAAAATCTAAAAGAGTTTTACCTTTTGCAAGCATTTGTCAAAAACAAAAATATTACAAAGATTTTCCTTTTGTTTCTTTAGTAAGCATTCACAATTCGAAATCTCAAAAGATTTTTTTAATGGGAGATTTTTATAAAAGGAAAATTCAAAAAATATTGTAAAATTTTTGTACATTTCATATAACGAAAATGCCAGAGATTTTCCTTTCATAGTTGTTGGTTCATTTTTATATGAAGTGTCAAATGAAAAATCCAAAAAAGATTTTTTTTGGCATTTTGATTGTCTTTCTTTGGTCATGTCTTTCAAGTCAGGGTTAGTCGGTTATTTAATCCTTAAGTCCAATCTAGACGAACTATGCACACCTGATTCTCCTTTGTTGGGAGTGAGATACGTAGGCATCTCTTCTCGGGTTCGGTGATATTTTCCAAAGAAAAATAAAAAGAGAAAGGTTTTGAGAAAATGTTGACTCTAGCACATTTGCTATCTCTTGTTCAGTTAGTTTAAGGTGGTTAGTTTGTGGCATTTTGGCAGGTCCTCCATAGCACTAAGTCGAAGAGAATGTTATGACCAACCAGAATACCGAGGTTGTTGTCACTAATCAGATAGAGAATTATGGGAATGAGAATTTAGGAGATAATGAAGAGATTCGGAAATTAAGGCAGGAAATGATAGAAATGCGTCGAGCTTGGACTAATGGGTTGCCACCTCCTCTATTTCCCATTGAGAATCTGGAATATCTTTTTAGCTTTCCTTAAGTATCACATGCACATTTACCAATTTTTGTTGACACACTACAACATATATCAGGATCTACTCTAGGGAAACAATATCCAAACATTTCCAACATTTATCTCCTCACTTCTCAACACTAAACTACCACATACTCTGTTCATACTTTTGCGGTAACACCCCCGTCTGAAGCTCCTACTTTAAATTTCCATCAACAGTTGTGATTCCTCACTCTGCAAGTGAGCCTGTATTGAATAATTCCAGTGATCATCATTATGCTATTGAGCCGACATTTAAGTTGACTGGTCCTTACGGCTATACTCACACACCTAAATTTCCTCTTAACACTGAGAAGCAAGTTATGATAGAAGAACAAGAGGACATGACTAGAAAATTGAGAAGTTTGGAACTGGCTATGAAGAACTTGAAAGGACTTGGGGGTTATAAAAGTGTCCATATAAAGATCTATGTATGTTTTTAGGTGCTAACCTTCCTCTTAGTTTTAAAATGCTGAAGTTTGAGAAGTATAATGGACACGGCGATCCCGTAGTACATTTAAGATGTTATTGTAGCCATCTAAAGGTCTTTGGAGGGAAGAAAGAGTTACTTATGGCTTATTTCGGTAATAGTTTATTAGGTCTAGCTTTAGAATGGTTTGTTGATCTAGACATCGACAAGTGGAATAGTTGGGATGACCTAGCTAATGAATTCATGCAACAATTCCAATACAATGTGGAGTTGATTACTGATGAGAAATCCCTAACTAATATAAGGAATAAGAACACTGAAAGTTTCAGCAAATATACGATTAGATGGCATGAACAAGCTGCTAGGGTAAAACCACCAATAAAAGATAGTAAGATAGTGGAGGTGTTTATTCAAGCACAGGACGAAGCATATTATCAACACTTGTTAACTTTATTAGTCAAGTCGTTCATTAAGGTCCTTAAAATGAGAGAGATAATAGAAGATAGAATTAAGACTGGTCGCATTGTGAGTTTTGCAACATTGAAAGAGACTACTCAAGCAATTCAAAAGGGTTCAGGAAGTGTTGGACGGAAGAATAATGAGGAACATGCATCTGTTATTATAGTTGGACAGCGGGCATGGTCAAGAAGACTATGTCGTCGTTACTCTTAGGCTCAAGCCTAAGTTCATGCCTAAGCTCTATATAATCACTCCCAAAATTCATTATACTATGTTCCCCCACCTCCATATCTAGTATATAATGCACAAACACATGTTAAACCCTCATCTTACCCACAATGGCACACACCAACTCCTCAGAGTCATCCTATAACTCCTCAAACATACCAAAGCCATTCTACACCTGATTTTTGATCCAAGACAAATAATTAAATGAGGTAAAAGTCGATAGATAACTTCACACCAATTTGAGAGTCATATACAAGTTTATTTCAAAGATTGGCATAGTGGGGCATGATCACTCCTCTCCTTGGGCACACTCTTAATTCGCGTTCAAGAAATTTTTATCCTAATGTACGATGTGCGTATCATTCTGATGCTCATGGTCATAATATTGAAGAGTATTGGGATTTTATAAGAGAAATTGAAAATATGATTCAAGATAGATCAATTATAGTATAGAACATGGGCTGGAAGGAAAGCTCTAGTCATGCTAATATGCAAACTAGTGGCTAAGATGTCAAGTTCGGTAATTGGGAAGTCACTCCTTTCCCTGAGAGGATGGATGTTTGGTAGTTTATTTTCTTTTCTTTTTTGTTATCTGAATTATTTTAGGTTGTATTTTGAGATCCATCTTGTTTTTTCCCTTTGTCTTTTATATTCAAACCCTTCTATCATTTATATCAACTAAATGAAGTGTCCCTTTCCCTTTATGTTTTAAATATGTGTTGTTTGTTTTTTTTCTTTATATAGTACATTTTATGTTGATTCTAGTAATATGACATGCCTATGGAAGTTTCAGCCAGATCTTAAAAATCAATTTAACCATGAAACATTGAATCAGAGGGCTAAAGTTAGAAAAAAACATTTGAGAAAATGGGTAGAGTGTTGAGATATTTGGTGATAAGTTGAAGCCTTCTTTGAAAATTAAGGTAATTATTTTGAGAATCACAAGAATAAATTGGTCATCAACTGAAAGACATGTATTAATTAGATCAAACAATGGTTTTGTGATCCTATATCAAGAGGAACAGAAAGAAAATCAGCTCCGCAAAAGCATAAGTCATTCGATGTGAGGGATGTACAACAAAAGAGGAGTTGTATGTTTGAAAAATATGGAAGAAAAAGTGGCTCACATGCTCAATTAAAGTTAGTATTGTTAAAGGGTCACAAATGACCTTCATTTTTCATTTCATATTGCATGATATGTACTTGCATTTTCAAGGATTGATATGACGAAGGCATTTCATTCTGCTATCCAAACATTGTGTCATCCTTTTTTTACCCCATTTGAGCCTTAGTTTTATTTTCTTTCATACACCTCTATTGGAATCAATATAGAGTCAGCAAATCTCAAAATAAAAGTGTCGAGTAAAATAATAGAGCCAGAAAAAATTCAGAAAGAAAAGGAAAAATATCTCCAAAAAGAAAGAAAAGATAAGAGTGTCAAGAAAAACAGAGTCAGAAAAAGTTTCAAAGGGAAGAAGAGTCAATAAAAGAGAAAAAGAAGTTAGAATCAAGCAAAGGAACAACTTGTCAGAACTATGTGTGACCTGATTCTCCTCTGTCAGGGGTGAGATACGTAGGATGCCCTACTCCGGGCTTGGCCCAACCAAATAAACAATTTAGAATTACCCAATTAAGAAACTAGGGCATGAATTAATCCTCATTGTTTGAGTCAATTCCAAAAGTTGTAAGTCCTACCCCACATCAAGTGTAATCTGGGTCTCATGCCATCCCTTCTTTCTAACCTTATCTAAAATTCAAGTTACAACTAAAGAAAGACCTTCAGATCAATCTCTAAGAATGATAAGGCTAACATGCAATGCATATGGTAATGCATTTTGGGAACTACTTGTCTTCCTTAGTGAAATCAGGAGAGAAATAAAAATAAGAGAGTCTTATTGGTGAATACTCTCACAGGCACTGTAAGACGATGGTAAGTCGAGAGAGATAAAAATAAGAGAGTCTTATTGGTGGAAACCCTCATGGGCAATGTAAGATGACTGTGAGTTGAGACAAATAAAAATAAGAGAGTCCCATTGGTAAAAAAAACCCTATTCGATACTATAAGGCAATGGTGAGGTAAGAAAAATAAAATGAGAGAGGCTTGTTGGCGAAAATCCTTCAAGGCACCACTAGACGAATGAGGTCTCTGAATGCAATTGGCCCAAAGAAGCAACTCAGTTTCAGGTCCATTAACTCAACAACAATTGGCGGAAATTTTGGATGAAATGATCAGGCTACTTAATCCAAAATGCATGTCTTAATCACTAGAGTTGACTGCCATTTTCAAATAAGTTTTCTTTTCTCTTTTTCAAATAGGGGCATTCATTTTCTTCTATTTATTTTTATTTTATTTTCTTGAGCCAATTATACAAATGAAAAAATCATTGTCATTTTTCTCATCTTTGAGTCAAGTTCATGTCAAAACAAGTAAGAAGAGATTTCAAAACTGGCTACCAGCTTCTCCAATTGTACAAAGCAAGACAAAAATCCAGCACATGAAAGAGACATGATTGTGAGCTCAATAGATAAGTTTGGGAACTCATGGAAATACCAAGGTTAAAAGGGTATGTCTAAGGAACATAGCAACAACAGAGATACTGTGTTTGTGTCAAAGTAACTCTTAATGATCTGAGTTTAGATTAGTGCTGCAGCAAGTCAATGACATATGCTAATGGTTGGAAGCAAGGTTAAATGTGACCAGCACAAGAGCAATTTCCTCGAAAGTCAAAGCCACAAACCAGCCACCATGTTTTAAAATCACAAGTTTTCTTTGATAAGATAGGAAACATATTACCTTTAAATCAAGGACTTCAGTGCATAAATATCAAGGGTTGCAATGCCTCACTTCTACAAATGCTGGAAAAAAAATTTTTGTACAGGTTTGAAAATCAAATTATGGTAGAAATTCATCATCCTATATTCCTCAGAGACACACTTCCTATTCCAGGTATTTCAATTTTCAATTTCTAGGTGATACATTTCTCATTCCCCTTAATTCGTAGAATATTTACCTTCTAGTCGAGTCATTCCCCTTGACTCTTGGAAGACGTACATTCTGGTCGATCCAATCCCCTTGACTCTTAGAAGATGTACCTTTTGGTTGAGTCATTCCCCTTGATTCCTAGAAGATGTACTTCCTAGTCGAGTCATTCCCCTTGACTCTTAGAAGACGTACCTTCCGGTCGAGATTTTCCCCTTAATTCCTAGAGGATGTACCTTCTGGTTGAGTTATTCCCTTTGATTCCTAGAAGATGTACTTTCTAGTCGAGTTATTCCCCTTGACTCTTAGAAGATATGCCCTCTAGTCGAGTCATTCCCTTTGACTCTTAGAAGATGTACCTTCCGATCGAGTTATTCCTCTTGATTCCTAGAAGATGTACTTTTTAGTCTAGTCATTTCTCTTCGACTCCTAGAAAATATACTTTCTAGTAGAGTCATTCCCCTTCGACTCCTAGAAAATATGCTTTCTAGTCGGGTCATTCCTCTATACTTTCTAGTCGAATCATTCTAAGTAACCTATAGAAGATGCATTTCCTTGTTTGAGTTTTTCAAGTAGTTATAATGTGACTGTCACAAAAGTCCTCTTATTATAAATTAGGGAAAAATTTAATTCCTGTGTTTGGAACTTCACTTTTCTAAAAAAAATAGAATATTTCTTTATTATAATCTTTGTCTGAGATAACACTTGTTCTAGTTTTTAAATTGAAAGTTAGTAGCCTACCTGAAGAACAGGGTGATGAAAATGAAAGTCAAGAGCTCGCCTGAAGAACAGGATAATGAAACTGCAAGTCAGGAGCCCACCTAAAGAAATGGGTGAAGAAATTAAAAGTCAAGCAACAAGATGATGAAATTGAAAATCAAGAGATAAAAAAATATCAATTCAGGAGCTTGTCTGGAGAACAGGGTGATGAAATTAAAAGTGAAGCAACAAGGTGAAGAAATTGTAAGTCAGGAGCCCGCCTAAAAAATAGGGTGAAGATTTTCAAATATAGGATCAAGGTTCAGAAGTACCACCGACAGAACATGGTCAATTCGTCAGTTCATCCCCAACATAAGATTTTGTATGGAGAAAGAATCCATTCTCAAGTCCAACCCAAAGAAGATCAGATCTTTTGTCATTTTTGAAAGCATCTGAAACTTAAGTCAAGATTCCAGAGAAGCTGCATAGATAGGATTTTGTAATTTTAGTTATTTTTTTAACTTGTAATTTTCATTTTTGATGTAATGACAGAGCCGTGGACCGGAACCTCGATGGGACCTCACTTAACTCTCCAACTCGGTTGTCCTTCTTCCTTCTATTTCTCTCTTTGAAAAATGGTCGGGGCAAAATTCTATATCGTTTTCTAGTTTTTTGTCTGAAAATAATTTATGTTTACACCCAAAAAGGGGCATGATGTAGACACCTAATTTTGTCCTCCAAAAAATCCAATTTATCCCTTTTTTTCTTCACTTTATCATACACCCTCATCTATTTAATAATTTTCCCATAAAAGATAAAACATAACTAACCTAACAAAAAATATCCTACTTTTGACACCTCACCCTAACTAAAATAACAGCCTACCTCTATCTCTCACCTATAGCCCCACCCCTTAGCACATAACCCCAATACCTCTCCCTACCTCACATTTTTTTCCACTACATAATTTATATACATAAATTCCCATTCACACAAAAGGACCCACACAGAGCACACATATACAATACACCCCCTCTTCATTAATAGAAAAAGAGGATACACGTAATTCCCACTTACCTCATCATATATAATACACAACACATAGATTCCCTTCACAAGCAGTCACCCTCATACACATCACACACACATTCCTCCATTTTCATACTCATATTATACACGCACTCACATTTTCATTCACACACCTTACCAAAAAACACACACACACACTCTTCATAGTGACACCATTGAACAAACATATAAGATTATACATTTTTTATTTCAATAATTTTCCATTTCTATTGATTCCCATGTACACACATATACACTAATACACATACTTGAAATCAGAAAAGGGAGGAGAAAACAAGTAGAATAGTGAGCAAATTCGAGAAGAGAGTGACAGGATGTAGAGAGAGAGAGCCAAACCAGTGAGAAAAAAGTTGGGAAACTAGTGAGTAAATGGAGAGAAACGTGAGAGACTCTATTTTTCGTGAATTCTCCTTAGGAAACGTAGTTTCTGATCATTTTCTCTCAGTTTCATCTATGCCGAGCTCAATGAAGCTCCAACAAAAGTAGACCACCACGCCCTCGCCCAAACCCACCTCGCCGAAACAACCACATGCGCACAGATGGAAAACATAGAGGATGAGGAAAGGAAAAGACAAAATTGGTCGTTCTTGTGTTTTGATGTCGAGTTTGAAGAGGTTTTTCAGTTGAGTTCATTCATCTAGGTTCTCAATTTTGGTTAACGGCTTGTCGTCAATTTTATTTTATCAACAGTGGATTTGGTTAATTGCTTGAATTCCAGAACTACATTCCATTCCATTTGGGATTAAAATAAAATTAAGGACCATTTCTTACCTTAATTCTCAATTAATCTTAATTATTTAATACTTTGTGTGGTGATTTGATGTGTGAATTTTATTCTCATTGATTTTGATATATTTGGATCATCGTAAGTGATTGTTGATATTGATCGATTAATTGTGTAAATTGGATAATCAAATAATTTTGACTCAATTTGGGGGATAAATCGTAATTTGGGATGGTATAAAAAGTTTGCTAATTCGTAATTTTATTTAGTTTATTTAATTTGTCATCTTGATTGATTTTGACAAATTCGATAGTATCTTGTTTTAGGCCAAGAATTGATAGGCAAGTTTTAGGTTTAGGGTAGGAAAAACATAGGGATTGTAACTGTTGAATGTTTGAATGTGTTGAATGGCTTTTGCTTCATATTTTCTGAATTTCTTGTATTCATTTGGCCGTGGAATGCCCCGAGAAAATTGTACTTATTTATCGGGGAATGACCCAAAGTATCATGTATGCAAAAGAGGTTCGTGATCAAGAACTGAGGCATCGAGTAGAGCATAGTGTAGGATTAGTATAGGTTAGTGTAGATTTATTTCAGTATATTTTATTTTGGACTGTAATAATTGGACTGGACACTATTTTTCGAACTTGTTTTATTTTGGTGTGATTATTTATTTTGTATGTTTATTTGGTTTATGCGTCTGATAGTGTCTACTAGCCGATATACTCCATGAAGTGATTGTGGTAGAACCACAGGATCGAGGTGTGCCTAACACCTTCCCATCGGTTAATAGAATTCCTTAGCTAGAGTCTCTGTTTGCGGATCAATTTTAAAGAGTCAAAACTATTTTGAAAAAAAAAATTCAAAGGTGACTTGGAACACTCGATTTATGCCAAGTGGCGACTTTGAGTTTTGAATGTTAAAAGTCCTTTTTGAAATAAATTGTTTTCTTTTGTCACTTAATAATAAAAATCCATTCAAACGTAAATATAATCTTTTTTGGGTAAAAAAAGGGTGTGACACTAAATACATTAGTTAATGAGCCTTGCTTAGTAATATGGTAGCTAATGACTAGGGTTGATACGTGGCTATGAAGTTGGGTTTATCGATGGTAGTGATATGTAGCTATTGATAACAAATTATAATTTCGATTAGTTGCTAAGTGAGGATAATGTGGTCAACATTGCTAGGTGTTAAGGGGTGTTAAGGGATGCTAGTAATAATGATGCCTAGTCAACAATGATGCGTAGTTACTGATGTTGACTAGCTAATAACGAGGACTAGTTAATAATGAGGATTAGTTGGTAAACAGTCTTAGATATTGATTAGTGTTAGTTAATAAAAGATGTTTAATTGATAAATAATGAATAGTGAATAGATGGCGATTATGGTTTAATGGTGAATCTTTACTACATGTTAGGTTTGGCTAATTATTGATTAATGGTTAGTTTCTATTCCATGATTAATGATTATGTGAAGAATCGGTTCAATTGATAACTAGAGATCATGTGATGACTAGTAAACTAGCAGTATAATAATGAGTCTTGGCTAGTTAATAATGAGCAGATAGAATATAATGATAAGATAGTTACCTTAGCAATATTATGATTATGGTTGTGAGTATATTGTCTTGAGTCTGTGCACCTATTATATACCTATATTTATGCATTGATGACTAGGATGATATATTGATGTCCGACAAGGTCGAAGGATACTTTTATGATATACTGATACCCGGCAAGGACGGAGGACACTGTGATGATATATTCATACCCGACAAGGCCGGAGGATACTATTGTTTGATACTGATACCCGACAAGGCCAGAGGATATTGTTGTGATGATGTTGATACCCGATAAGGCCGAAGGATACTATTGTGATGATATTGATACCCGGCAAGGCTGGAGGTACTATTGATTATGTTTTAATAACTGACAAGGCCAGAGGTTGATTACGATGATAATGGTCCTAATGAGGATAGTTATGATGAGTTGCGACATTGATTGTGTACTTTGCATTCATTCTTGCATGTGCATCGCTATCACTAGTATGCACCTATATTTATTAGCCGGTATGGGATGGTTGCATATATATGGGTAAAGAATATGTCTTGTGTTGTTGCATACTGATTGAAACTTCTGAGTTCGGGGCGATGGGGGTACGCATAGGCTCAGCTAGGTATTTGGCTTTCCGGAGTATTTTGTTATTTACGATGTTATTGATATTGTTATTATCATTATTATGGCTAGCCTATGATTGACTAGTCGTTGATCTAGTATTGGGATTGAGGTATGTCTTCGGCCTTTGCTTTCTTATGATTGCATTACTATGCACGATTATTCTTTGTCTAGCCATATGGATTAGAAATCCTGAGTATGTCAGTAGTGAATCCTGATGGTATTTTAATGAGGTCTTAAAATGAGAACATGATGATCTAGGTTATGTTTGAGATGACCTCCTGTTTAATATATATATATATATATATATATATATAGCTATATGAAGACATGGTACTATCGGATATCCCTTCCTTCGTTGTTCATATTGTATAGTTGTTCCATCGCCTTTTATATTACAATATATTTTTCTTTCGCTCTTTATTTTTATATTGACCTGGGATATACGGTATAGCATTAGAATATATTGAATGTAGTTGGAATAGGATAGTTCACCTTGATACTTCCTTTGCCTTATTATGTTAGACTCTTGGACATAAATAGGATAGTTGTACCTTGTTATTCTTATTGACTTATTACATGATTTATGGACTCTTGGTTGTAGTTTCCATTCTGTTTATATGCTATATATATATCTACTTTATCTTCGGAGGTCAGTTGGCAGTTGCCTACTGAGTACCATTTGTTGGGTACTCATACTACACCTCTGTAGCCTGCAGATCATAGTACGAGTTATCTCCATTGATGTGTGGATCGTGCGGAGTACCCATGATTCAGAGACTTAGAGTGAGCTCCTGACGTTCGGCGTATTACTTATCTCTCTCCCATGTATTAGACTAGCCTCTAAGTTTTATTCAGAGGTAAATTGAATCAATGTATTTCTCCTTGATATATCACTTTTGTACTGTTATTATGTTTAGAAGCTCTTGTACTGATACCATCAAGTTTTGGAATTCATCTATGTATTGATCTTTATTTCATATATTTCACATTCTTTTCCTTATGTTTATGAGTAGTCCGTTACTAGTCATTCCGGACTATAGGTTGGCTTACTTACTGATGGGTTACAGTAGGCGTCATCATGACCTGAAAAGTTGGGTCGTGACAGCAAATTAATGAAAACTCATCGACAATCGCCAAGCAAAGCAAGAGAGTTTTTCGTGAAAGTGTGAAAAATATGCTCTGAAAAGGGACATTTTAAAAGGGTAGTTTCTGATATTTGAATTGGTTACCAAAATATAGAAGTAACATGCTTCTTGATTTCTAAAAGTTCAATAAAAAAAATGAAAGTGAGACATCACTTGAAGATGCGACAAAAATTTGCAAACTGGATTACTACGACACAAAAAATAGCGTCAGAGAAAAGAAATTAAACTTTCCTTGAAGCAGAATTACGTGGAGGAGGAAGATATGATTCCATATCTCCAATTTATTTCCTAAAATATTTCTTTAAAGGTGGTTTTTACTATTTAATTTTTCAAATAGGGTTTGTTTTGGACCATTAATTAAAATTTTCAATTGAGATTTAAATTTAGTTAAAAGGTTATTATTTTTGACCTAATTACACAATTATATGGCGTTGTTCTATAATGCCACTTGGCATAAGGAGTGGGTTTCTTACTCTCCTTTTAATATATACTAGTAATGTACCTACGCGATGCGCAGAATTTTTATTAAGTTAAATAAATTAAATTTAGCTATCCGCACCCCCTACAAATGGTATCAGAGCTTATGCTAATTAAAGCTACGGCAGTAGTATATATTTAGATATATTTGATTAATTTATTAATCATGATAAAAGTAGATTTAGATATCCACTAAAATAGTATAAATATTGTTTAGATGAATAACGTACAAAAACCACAACAATATAAAGAATTAAAATAAATAATATCTGAAAAACGTAAATAATTAAAAATAAGGATAGAAAGACTACAGTATAACATAATTGTCGAAGTTAGTAAAAACTCAATAAAGGCACAAAAAGAAGAAATATCAAATTTAGAATCAACAATAGATAGTCTAGAATATATATATATCAACATAAGATATATACATTTAAATAAAATGAACAAAGAAGAATTTATAATAGATGAAAAAATATATGAAAATCACAAAGGATTAAAAATAAAAATAGTATTCTCTAATTTAGGAAGGAGATATAAAAAAATAGGTGAACATTTATATTTAATGTTAGAAAAAGAAAAATTAAAATTAGAAGATAAGTTGGCAGCCATGATAAGAATAGAAAGAGAAAAACGAAAAGATAGACAAAAAAAAAAGGAAATAGATAAAATAAAACAACAAACCACAGAAGAAATACGAAAAATAGAAGAAATTAAAAATAGCAGGATTGCTGAATTAGAAAAAGAACTACAAATGCTAAAAGATTTGTATGAAAAAAGACAGAAAAAAAGAGAAGAAAAAGATAAAGAACAAAAATTATTAAATGAGATAAATCAATTTAAAGAAAAATTAGAAATAAAAAATAAAGAACCAGAAACCAGTGAATTAGAAATAAATGCAATAGATGTTGAAGAAATAAATAATTATGATTCGGAAGATAGTGAAACATATACAAAAATTCAAGAAAACATAGGAAAACTAGAAATTAATGAAAAATAAGAAGTAATTAATAAAGAAAATCTAGAACTAATAAATATAGAAGTAAATACTCTAGATAAAAATATAATACCTAGTACATCAGAAATAAGAAAACCAACCTATAATTACCAAAATAAGTTTAAAAGATATAATCCAAATGATGAATATAATAAATAGACACCAAAAAAAATAATTAATTACAAGTTTTTAGATTTAGACTGTGTAATAGACAACAATAAAACAATATAACTATCAGTAGGATACTTGTCAAAACAATTATTAGATAATAAAATAGATACAAAAAATATACCAAAATATATAGAAAAGACATTATTATGAATAGTAAAATTATGATTTTTAAACCTAGTCGAAGCAAGTAAAAAAGTACTAAGATCTGATAATAAAACAGAAGAAACATCAACACCTACTAAAATACTACCAACAGAAATATTGAAAAAATATGAAATAACTATAAGAGATGATTTAGCAGTGTAACAACAGAAGAAGAAGAGCAAAATAAAGAAAAAGATATAAATAGAAATTTAATGTTAAAACTAGCAATATGTAATATGTGTTATATAGATGAGTATACGTGCGCATTTAAAGGATATTATTATAAAGGAACGTATAATATAGAAGAAAGTAAAGAAATAAGAAGATTATTTTTTAGTAAATTACCTGAACCATTTAGTTCAAAAATAATAAAAAGTTGGGATGAAGCAAAATAGTAGATATCCTAGGAGCAAGAATAAAATTTTTACAACATGTATAGAAATCTATGTGAAAAATATAGATAAGAAATAAAAATGGAAAAAACATTAATAAGAAATTTAGCATGTTGTAAAGATAAAATAGCACCTGAATTTAGATATGAAGAAAGATATTATAAGAAAAAAAAAAAGACATAAGAAATACAAAAAATCAAAATATAAATATAAGAAACCAAGAAAAAGATATTATGTAAAAAATTATAAACATAAAAGACCATATAGGAAAAATAAATCTATAAAAGAATGTACTTGTTATAATTGTGGAAAACTAGGACATTTAGCTAGAGATTGTAAATTACCAAAAAACCCAAACAATAAACAAATATCCGAAATAAAAATAGAAAACATAGAATATATGCAGATAGATTATATAGATTATGAATTAGAAAGTTAAGATAGTATATATGAAATTTCGAAAAATAAAATAGATAATGAAATAGATAGTGAATTAGATGAATCAAATGACTGAAGAAGATATAAAAATGAACCAACTAACGGAAGAAGATATAAAAATAATAACAAAGGAAGAATATTAAATGAAGAAGGAACAGATCAAAAAATAATATTTGACAGTAATATATTTGACGAAATAAAAGGAAAAGAGTTAAGACTTAAGTGTAGAAAAAATATTTAAAATACCAACAATAAAAAATATGTTTAGTAGAAAAAAGGAAGAATACTGCATAGTAAGCCAAAAAGAACATGTAATAGACTGTAGATATGCAAAAGGAAGAGCTAGTATATCACTAGTAACAAAAAGAATAATTAATAAAGAAATAAACGACATAAAAAGTAAAGACCCAATAAAATATGTACACCTTGGAGGAACATAGATATTAATTAAAGCATATTTTAGAGAAGGAATAGATACACCAATAGAGTTATATTTAGCAGATGATAGAATTATCAAACCTATAGAAAAAAAGTATAATAACAGTCATAAAAGGAAAATTTAATATACCAAAAATTTTAATTTGTAATAAGTGCGAATTATTCAGTAGTAATAACAGATAAAAATATACATAAATCATTAGTATTATATAGGAAAATATCAGGAATAGAACTAACCCCAGGAAGTAAAATATTTATAGCAAGATGTAAAAATCTAAATGTATTAATAACAAAACATAAAATAACGGAAAAAAATAAAATTAATAAAATACAAATAGAAAGTCCTTTCGAACAATTTGTAAAAATAATTGATAATAATTATTATAGTTATAAAGACATAGATATAGAAGAAGATTCAGAAATAATAAATGATAGAATAAGTACAACAAAAAGAATAGCTCATGAAAAACCAGAATCATCAAACTCATAAAAAAGAACAAGTTGTGAATCAACTTCAACAGTTAATTTCAATCAATATTATATAATAGGAACAATAAATGACAAAGAATATTTAATACCCTTAAACGCAGGACAAGAAGAAAATTATATAGCAAAACATCTAGTAAAAAGTGAAGAAATAAAATTGAATAGTGATATATGCCTAGATCTACCAAGGAGTCTAATAAACATTAAAGATATGACAGAAAAAAGAAATAATAATAGGAGTCAGAAAAATAAAAATAGAATTTGAAAAAAAGGAAGAAGTTCAAAAGGCAGACATAATATTAGGAATAAAATAGTTAGAACAAGCAAACCATACAATATAGAACATACACAATTATCTATAACATATAATAAAGAAAGATTATTCATAAAAAGAACTTTAACATGATATGAAAATATATGTACCTGTAAAAATAATAGTAGAAGGATATTCTAATAGGTATTATACACCTATGATAGATACAGGAGCAGAAGCAAACTTATGTAGATACAACTGTTTACCAAAAAGTAAATGGGATGAATTAAAAACACCAATAGTAGTCAAAGGATTTAATAATGAAGGATGCTTAATTACATATAAAGCAACAAATGTAAAAATACAGATATGGGATAAAATAATAACAATAGGAGAAATCTATAATTATGAACTAACATTAAAAGATATGCTTTTAGGAATACCATTTTTAGACAAATTATACCCACATATAATAACTAAAACAGATTGGTGGTTTACAACACCATGTAAACAAAAAGTAAGGACAAAAAGAGTTATTAATAAAATAAGAAAGAAAACTGATTGGGTAGAAGAGAGTTAAAAATTTACACAAAAATTTAAAAATATAAAAAAATACAAAAGACACAGTAGAACTAGTTGTATTTTCGAAAAATAAAAAATAAATAACTATATTTTCAATAGATAAGGTTGAAATAATAAAGAAAAAACTAACACAATTATATAGTGAAGATCCATTAAAAGGATGGAAAAAACATAAAACTACTATAAAAATTGAATTAATAGATAAAAATAGCATAATAACTCAAAAACCATTAACATATAATTTTGATGATTTAAAAGAATTTAAAATGAATATAGATGAATTATTAGAAAAACAATATATACAAAAAAGTAATAGTAAACACAATAGTCCATCATTTATAGTAAATAAACATAGTGAACAAAAAAGAGAAAAAAGTAGAATGGTTATTGATTATAGAAACCTAAATGCAAAAACTATGACATATATTTATCCAATACGAAATAAGATATTAAAAATAAGACAAATACAAGGATATGATTATTTTAGAAAATTTGATTGTAAATCAGGATTTTACCACTTAAAGTTAGATAAAAATTCTAAGGAATTAACAGCATTTACGGTACCACAAGGATTTTATGAATGAAATGTATTACCATTTGGATATAAAAATACACCAGGTAGATATCAACATTTTATGGATAGTTATTTTAAACAATTACCTAATTGAATAGTATACATAGATGATATACTACTATATACAAAAACTAAAGAGGAACATTTAAAATTATTAGAACAATTTACAGATATAATAGAAAAATTGGGAATAAGTTTAAGTGAAAAGAAAGTCAAAATTATGAAAAACCAGATAGAGTTTTTAGGAATACAAATAGATAAAACTGGAGTAAAATGCAACAACATATAGTACAAAAAATAATAAATTCAAAAGAAGAATTAGATACAAAAAAGAAATTACAATCATTTTTATGATTAGTAAACCAAGAGAATATATACCAAAATTAGCAGAAAATCTAAAGCCTTTGCAGAAAAAATTAAAAAAGGACGTGGAATATAATTACAGCGAAGAAGATAAAAAATAATTCCAGAAAATAAAAATACTTTGTAAAGAATTACAAAAATTACAATTCCCAGATGAAAATAAAAAATTTATATATATAGTAGAAGCAGATGCTAGTGAATAAAGTTATGGAGGAGTACTTAAATATAGATCTGAAGAAAAAAAAATTAGAACATCATTGTAGGTACTACTCCGGTACGTTTAATGAAAAAGAAATAAATAGAAAAGAATTATGTTCATTATATAAATGTTTATTAGCATTTGAGCCATATATCGTATATAAGAAATTTATTGTACGGACAGATAATACACAAGTATGTTAGTGGTTAACAAAGAAAATAGAAAATTCAGTTACAACGAAAGAGATTCGGAGACTAGTATTAAATATATTAAATTTTACATTTACAGTTGAAGTAACTAGTACTAACAAAAATGTTATTGCAGATTACATATCAAGACAAAGCTACACAGACTGATATAATGGAAGATGATGCTTTAGAAAAGATACTCAAAACCCTAACTACTCTTTCAATGAAAGTGGACAGTATGGGTAATGAAATAGAAAAGCTAAAGACTAGTGAAGTTAAATTGAAGTCTAAAGCTATGAATCAACTAACTTAGCAGTGTGCAGAGCTATGTTGATCGGAAGACATTAAAATTCCAGAGCTAAAAGAAGACGTTAGGACACTCCATAAAACCCATAACATTTATCAATCTACAATTGCAAGTATAAGCAAAGGAGTTAGTGGACAAAGATATCAGAACATGAACATGAATAAGATATTTGAAAAATCATTTATACCAAAAATACAAAAAGACCCCTTGTACATACCCCCATTACTACATATCGAGATAGTTTGAACCAAGCTAAAAAAGCTTATAACCATATAGCCTGAGGATATATAGAAAATATCTACAAAATACAAACTTTTCTAAACCTTAACCCCAGAGCTACAAATATCCAAGAACCAAACACAAACTATATCACCCAAAAATTGCAAGGTTACAACAAGCTAATCGCACTACCCAAAATCAATCCAAGCGTAATAAAAACATGTTTCGAATATGGATTATTAAATACCATATATACCTAAGATGGAGAAGAACTAACAGCTATAGAAGAATTACATAAAGTATTCACCACTTATAAAAAAGTAACCAAAGGAAATCTATTTTATATAAAGTTTTATACTACTCCAGCAAAGATATTATACGACGAGATCAAACCAGTTGTAAAAATAGGATTAACTAGAGATATGATTATACCGGAAGATATTGTGAAGCAGCCAGAGATACCCAAAATCAAGATACCTGATTTTTATGCAAATAAATGACTTATTGGATTAGCTACAATTATTCAAGAATTAGCAAATAATTACATCAATGGAAACCCAATATGGAGCTATTATTCAAGAGACCATCAAATGATTTATTCAAATTCAAGAGAGCTATGACAAATAGATTTGGAAGATGTTAGACAATGGATAATGACGTTACTTAACCCAAAAAAATAATCTACTGCAAGAGCAATTAAGAAAGGATTTATTTTAGAAGGATTATTAACAAGATATTGCAAGATAATTAGACACAAATATCCAGACCATCAATGTTTGAAATGTAATAGAGGAGATAATATTATCCCAGAAGTCCAGCTAGAATAAAACCAAGAAGATAAGGATGTCAGCTAGAAGATAAAAATCAATGGAGCAATAATGGAAGGAGACAAGGAAAATGACATATGGAAGAAAAGTTAGCCTTTCCTAAAATTTCTTTACGTAAAGAGATAGTAGATTAGCTTTTTTGGAATTTAGTGTCATTATTACTTTTTGACTTCCTTGTACCTACTATTAATAGCCTTTAAAGTAAGAACAGTGTAGATAAGTTTTACGCGTTTTCTTAGGCTATAAATATGTAAGCCTCCGTCAAGTTAAGGGCAAATCTTCATGTGTTGAAGCAAAAATCCCTCCTTTGTAAACAAATAACTTTTGAATATTTCCTAAAAAAAAAGATATATTTCAAAGCAAAAGCTATGGATTATCAAATTTACCAGAACAAGTATATTTATTTATCGTTATGAATAGCTAAATTCATAAATTCTTGACAATAATGATATGATAAAATAAGTTCATGTTAGTTACTTTATAGTAGAATTATTCAAAAAATAGCATGCTAAGAAGTTTATTAGAAAAGTGGAAAAGGAGAAAAATCTCTAAGAACTATGACATCCTAAAGGTGAAACCGGTGAGGTAAAAAAGCCGTGATAGGGGAGTAGCCAGAGTAGAGTCGCTATTTAAGGGAAAAGTATCCAGATTACCATGCTAATAGTAACCGAAGAAAATATTATTTAAGAATAATTTAGTATATAGTAATCCAAAATGATCATATTTTGTTATGTGTATGCTTGATGGGAATATTTTGAAAAAGCATCATATGAAAAATAAATTCTTATTTATCTGACGAAATGGTAGATAAATTTAAAATACTTGTTTTGTATGTACTTAAAGATATAAAAATTTTAGATATAAGAAAAATCATATTGAAAAAAATATTTGATAAATATTTTATGACTAGAATAAATTACATACCTCACCTACCTAACTACTCTTATAAATACTTACATACCAAACCTACACATCAACGATGATAAATTACGTATATTGGAAAGTGGATATGAAAAATATACAATTAATAGAAAAACTAATGAAAACAAATTTAGAAGAATATATGAGAATTAAAGATATAAAATATATAGAATACCTTAATATAAATATAGAGGAATTAATAAGATGAAAACAAACAACTATAGAATATTATGAAAAAGCATTTAATTAACCCACCTAAATGATAGATAATTTTAAAGTATTAGTTTTATACATGCTTAGAGATATAGAAATTATAGAGATAAAGGAAATAATATGGGAAAAAATATTTAACATTGAAGAAGAAGAGTTAGATATAAATCAGATAGAAGATGAGTTAGGAGAAATATACTTAAGTGATGACAATCACTATTACTACCTAGATAATTATCCAGATGGATATTATACAGATTAATAAATGCTAGAATATATTCAAAGAGTTGGAGAAAAACAAAGTTGGCTATACGAAGAAATTAATTATGGAAACTAGCTTAGAATATATTCTAGCATTTCTCACTCTTCCTTTTCTAAGCTGGTTTCTATAATTAATTTCTTCGTATAGCCAACTTTGTTTTTCTCTAACTCTTTGAATATATTCTAGCATTTCTTACTCTGTATAATATCCATCTGAATAATTATCTAGGTAGTAATAGTGATTGTTATCACTTAAGTATATTTCTCCTAACTCGTCTTCTATCTGATTTATTTCTAACTCTTTATCTTCAATGTTAAATATTTTTTTCCCATATTATTTTTTTTACGTCTATAATTTCTATATCTCTAAGTATGTATAAAACTAGTACTTCAAAATTATCTATCATTTAGGTGGATTAATTAAATGCTTTTTCATAATATTCTTTAGTTGTTTGTTTTAATCTTATTAATTCCTCTATATTTTCATTAAAGTATTCCATATATTTTATATCTTTGGTTCTCATATATTCTTCTAAATTTATTTTCATTAGTTTTTCTATTAATTGTATGTTTTTCATATCCATTCTCCAATATGCGTAATTTATCATGGTTGATGTGTAGGTTTGGTATGTAAGTATTTATAAGAGTACTTAGGTAGGTGACGTATGTAATTTATTCTAGTCATAAAATATTTATCAAATATTTCTTCCAATATGATTTTTCTTATATCTACCTTAAGTACATACAAAATAAGTATTTTAAATTTATCTACCATTTCGTCAGATAAATAAGAATTCATTTTTCATATGATGCTTTTTCAAAATATTCCCTTCAATCATACACATAACAAAATATGATCATTTTAGATTACTATATACTAGATTATTCTTAAATAACACGGTCACTATTAGCACGGTAATCTGAATACTTTTCCCTTAAACAGCACCTTTACTCTAGCTATTCCCCTATCACGGCTTTCTTGACTCACCGGTTTCACCTTTAGGATGGCATAGTTCTTAGGAATTTTTCTCCTTTTCCACTTTGCTAATAAACTTCTTAGCATGCTATTTTTCGAATAATTCTACTATAAAGTAACTAACATGAACTTATTTTATCATATCATGATTGTCAGGAATTTATGAATTTAGCTATTCATAATCATAAATAAATATACATGTTCTAGTAGATTTGATAAATCTGGGCTTTGTTTATCCATAACTTTTGCTTTGAAATATATTTGTTTTTTATTAAATATTCAAATGTTTTTTGTTTTCAAAGGAGGACTTTTTGCTTCAACACATGAAGACTTGCCCTTAACTTGCCGGAGGATTACATATTTATAGCCTAAGAAAATGCATAAAACTTATCTACACTGTTCTTACGTTACACGTGCCTTATTTTTTACAAAGTGGGAGCTAAAAAGTCTTAAAGGCTATTAATATTCGGTACAAGGAAGTCAAAAAGTAATAATGACACTAAATTCCAAAAAATCTAATCTACTATCTCTTTACGTAAAGAAATTTCTGGAAAGGCTAACCTCTTCCATTATTACTCCATTGATTTTTATCTTCTAGCTGACATCCTTATCTTCTTGGTTTTATTCTAGTGGGACTTCTGGGATAGTATTATCTCCTCCATTACATTTCAAACATTGATGGTCTAGATATTTGTGTCCAATTATCTTGCAATATCTTGTTAATAATCTGTCAGAAATAAATCCTTTCTTAATTGCTCTTGCAGTAGATTATTTTTTTGGGTTAAGTAACGTCATTATCCATTGTCTAACATCTTCCAAATCTATTTGTCGCAGCTCTCTTGAATTTGAATAAACCATTTGATGGTCTCTTGAATAATAGCTCCATATTGGGTTTCCATTGATGTAATTATTTGCTAATTCTTGAATAATTGTAGCTAATCCAATAAGTCATTTATTTGCATAAAAATCAGGTATCTCGATTTTGGGTATCTCTAGCTGCTGCACAATATCTTTCGATATAATCATATCTCTAGTTAATCCTATTTTTACAGCTGGTTTGATCTCGTCGTATAATATCTCTGCTGGAGCAGTATAAAACTTTATATAAAATAGATTTTCGTTGGTTACTTTTTTATAAGTGGTGAATACTTTATGTAATTCTTCTATAGCTGTTAGTTCTTCTCCATCTTGGGTATATACGATATTTAATAATCCATAGTCGAAACATGTTTTTATTAAGCTTGGATTGGTTTTGGGTAGTACGATTAGCTTGTTGTAACCTTGTAATTTTTGGATTATATAGTTTGTGTTTGGTTCTTGGATATTTGTAGCTCTGGGGTTAAGGTTTAGAAAAGTTTGTACTTTATAAATATTTTCTATATATCCTCGAGCTATATGGTTATAAGCTTTTTTATCTTGGTTCAAACTATCTCGATATATGGTAATTTGTGGGGTTATGTACGAGGGTTCTTTTTGTATTTTTGGTATAAATGGTTTTCAAATATCTTATTCAAGTTTATGTTCATGTTCTGGTATCTTTGTCCACCAACTTCTTTGCTTGTACCTGCAATTGTAGATTGATAAATGTTATGGGTTTTATGGAGTGTCCCAAAGTCTCCTTTTAGCTCTGGAATTTTAATGTATTTCGATCAACATAGCTCTGCACACTGCTGAGTTAGCTGATTCATAGATTTAGACTCTAGTTTAACTTCATTAGTCTTTAGTTTTTCTATTTCATTACCCATACTGCCCACTTTCATTGAAAGACTAGTTTGAGTTTTGAGTATCTTTTCTAAAGCATCATTTTTTATTATATTGGTCTGTGTAGCTTTGTCTTGATATGTAATCTGCAATAACATCTTTGTTAGTACTAATTACTTCAATTGTAAATGTAAAATTTAATATATTTAATACTAGTCTCCGAATCTCTTTCTTTGTAACTAAATTTTATATTTTCTTTGTTAACCACCAACGTACCTGTGTATTATTTGTTCGTACAATAAATTTCGTATATACAATATATGGTTCAAATGCTAATAAATATTTATATAATGAACATAATTCTTTTTTATTTATTTCCCATTTTATTTTTGTTCCATTAAACGTACCTGAGTAGTATCTACAATGATGTTCTAATTTTTCTTCTTCATATCTATATTTAAGTACTCCTCCATAATTATATTCACTAGCATCTACTTCTACTATATATATAAATTTTTTTATTTTTGTCTGAGAATTGTAATTTTGGTAATTCTTTATAAAGTATTTTTATTTTCTGGACTTATTTTTTATCTTCTTCGATGTAATTATATTCTACGTCCTTTTTTAATTTTTCTGCAAAGACTTTAGGTTTTCTGCTAATTTTAGTATATATTCTCTTACTTGGTTTACTAATCATAAAAATGATTGCAATTTCTTTTTTGTATCTAATTCTTCTTTTGAATTTATTATTTTTTGTACTATATATTGTTGCATTTTTACTCCACCTTTATCTATTTGTATTCCTAAGAACTCTATTTGATTTTTCATAATTTCGGCTTTCTTTTCACTTAAACTTATTTCCGATTTTTCTATTATATCTGTAAATTGTTGTAATAATTTTAAATGTTCCTCTTTAGTTTTTGTATATAGTAGTATATCATCTATGTATACTATACAATTAGGTAATTGTTTAAAATAACTATCCATAAAATGTTGTTTATATCCAAATGGTAATACGTTCCATTCATGAAATCCTTGTGGTACTGTAAATGCGGTTAATTCCTTATAAGTTTCATCCAACTTTAAGTGATAAAATCCTAATTTACAATCAAATTTACAAAAATAATTATATCATTGTATTTATCTTATTTTTAATATCTTATTTTGTATTGGATAATTATATGTCATAGTTTTTGCATTTAGGTTTCTATAATCAATAACCATTCTACTTTTTCCTCATTATTGTTTAGCATGTTTATTTACTATAAATACTGGACTATTGTGTTTACTATTGTTTTTTTGTATATACTGTTTTTCTAATTATTCATCTATATGCATTTTAAATTCTTTTAAATCGTCAAAATTATATGTTAATGATTTTTGCGTTATTATACTATTTTTATCTATTTATTTAATTTTTATAGTAGTTTTATGTTTTCTCATCCTTTTAATGGATCTTCACTATAGGATTGTCTTAATTTTTCTTTATTATTTCTACCTTATCTATTGAAAATATAGTTATTTCTTTTATATTTATCGAAAATACAACTAGTTCTACTGTGTCTTTTGTATTTTTTATATTTTTTAATTTTTGTGTAATTTTTTCACTTCCTTCTATCCAATAAATTTTCTTTTCTTATTTTATTAATAACTCTTTTTGCCCTTACTTTTTGTTTACATGGTGTTGTAAACCACCAATCTGTTTTAGTTAATATATGTGGGTACAATTTATCTAAAAATGGTATTCCTAAAAGCATATCTTTTGATGTTAGTTCATAATTATAGATTTCTCCTATTGTTATTATTTTATCCCATATCTGTATTTTTACATTTTTAGTTTTATATGTAATTAAGTTTCCTTCATTATTAAATCCTTTGACTACTATTGGTGTTTCTAATTTATCTCATTTACTTTCTGGTAAACAGTTGTATCTACATAAGTTTGCTTATGCTCCTGTTTTTATCATATGTGTACAATACCTATTATAATATCCTTCTACTATTATTTTTACAAGTACATATATTTTCATATCACGTTAAAGTTCTTTTTATGAATAATCTTTCTTTATTATATGTTATAGATAATTGTGTATATTCTATATTGTATGCTTTTACTTGTTCTAACCATTTTATTCCTAATATTATGTCTTCTTTTTGCATTTCTTCCTTTATTTTGAAATTCTATTTTTATTTTTCTGACTCCTATTATTATTTCTTTTCTGTCGTATCTTTAATGTTTATTAGACTCCTTGGTAGATTTGGGCATATATCACTATTAGATTTTATTTCTTCAGTTTTTACTAGATATTTTTCTATATAATTTTCCTCTTGTCCTGTGTTTAAGAGTATTAAATATTCTTTCTCATTTATTGTTCCTGTTATATAATATTGATTTAAATTAACTGTTGAAGTTGTTTCATAACTTGTTCTTTTTGATGAGTTTGATGATTTTGGTTTTTCATGAGCTATTCTTTTTGTTATACTTATTGTATCATTTATTATTTCTAAATTTTCTTCTATATCTATGTCTGTATAACTATTATCATTATTATCAATTGTTTTTACAAATTGTTCGAAAGAACTTTCTATTTGTATTTTATTAATTTTATTTTTCCCATTATTTTATGTTTTGTTGTTAATACATATAGATTTTTATATCTTGCTGTAAATATTTACTTCTTGGGGTTAGTTCTATTTCTGATATTTTTCAATAAAATACTAATGATTTATCTATATTTTTATCTGTTATTGCTACTGAACAATTCGCACTTATTATAAATTTAAATTTTTGCTATATTAAATTTCCTTTTATGACTGTTATAATACCTTTTTCTATAGGTTTTATAATTCTATCATCTACTAAATATAATTCTATTGGTGTATCTATTCCTTCTCTAAAACATGCTTTTATTAATATCTCTGTTCCTCCAAGGTGTACATATTTTATTGGGTCTTTACTTTTTATGTCGTTTATTTCTTTATTAATTATTCTTTTTTGTTACTAGTGGTATACTAGCTCTTCCTTTTGCATATCTACAGTCTATTACATGTTCTTTTTGGCTTACTACGTAGTATTCTTCCTTTTTTCTACTAAATATATTTTTTATTGTTGGTATTTTAAATATTTTTTCTACACTTAAGTCTAACTCTTTTCCTTTTATTTCGTCAAATATATTACTGTCAAATATTATTTTTTGATCTATTCCTTCTTCATTTAAATATTCTTCCTTTGTTATTATTTTTATATCTTCTTCAGTTATTTGGTTCATTTTTATATCATCTTCAATCAACTGATTCATCTAATTCACTATTTATTTCATTATCTGTTTTATTTTTTGAAATTTCATATATACTATCTTCACTTTCTAATTCATAATCTATATAATTTATCTGCATATATTTTGTATTTTGTATTTTTATTTTTGATATTTGTTTATTTTTTAGATTTTTTGGTAATTTACAATCTCTAGCTAAATGTCCTAGTTTTCCACAATTATAACGAGTACATTCTTTTATAGATGTATTTTTTCTATATAGTCTTTTATGTTTATAATTTTTACATAATATTTTTTTCTTCGTTTCTTATATTTATATTTTGATTTTTTATATTTCTTATATTTCTTATGTTTTTTTCTTTTCTTATAATATCTTTCTTTACATCCAAATTGAGGTGCTTTTTTATCTTTGCAACATGCTAAATTTCTTATTAATGTTTTTACCATTTTTATTTCTTCTCTATATTTTTCACATAGATTTCTATACCATTGTTGTAAAGATTTTATTCTTGCTCCTAGGATATCTACTATTTTTGCTTCATCTCAACCTGTTATTATTTTTGAACTAAATGGTTTAAGTAATTTACTAAAATATAATCTTCTTATTTCTTTACTTTCTTCTATATTATATGTTCTTTTATAATAATATTCTTTAAATGCGCATGTATACTCATCTACATAACACATATTACATATTGCTAGTTTTAACATTAAATTTCTGTTTATATCTTTTTCCTTATTTTGCTCTTCTTCTTCTGTTGTTACATTGCTAAATTCATCTCTTATAGCTATTTCATATTTTTTCAATATTTCTATTGGTAGTATTTTAGTAGGTGTTGATGTTCTTTATGTTTTATTATCAGATCTTAGTACTTTTTTATTTGCTTCGGCTAGGTTTAAAAACCATAATTTTACTATTTCTATTAATGTCTTTTCTATATATTCTGGTGTATTTGTTGTATCTATTTTATTATCTAATAATTGTTTTGACATGTTTTCTACCTATAGTTGTACTGTTTTATTTGTGTCTATTACACAGTCTAAATCTAAAAAGTTGTAATTAATTATTTATTTTGGTGTCCATTTATTATGGGTTTTACTTTTGAGATAATGAATATCTTTTAATAAATGTATTTCAAATTCAAATATTTAATATTTCAATTCAAAACTTGATTTGAGACCAATTAGAACTCTCTAATGTGATAAATAACTATTTTTAATATGTAATTTTTTTTATAATTATTTTAAATTTTAAATTAATAATTTGTTAGTCTTAATTATCTTGTGATAGTTTAACCTCTTTTTTTTTTTGCACGTTTTTTTAATTTTATTTTCTTTTTCTTTCCTTTCTTTCTTTCTTTCTTTCTTTCTTTCTTTTGTTTGTTTGTTATTATTTTTCTTTATATAAAAATAAATAGACAACTTAGATATATAAAGGTATTTAAAATAGATATATATGTTGAATTTAGTTATTAAATTTTTATTTATATTTAAGATTTTAAAATAATTGCAAAGAAGAAGCACCACAAATATATTATTTATATTTATCAATGATAATAATTATAATATATTTATCATTATATATGATATAGATAAGTTTATGAAATATAAGAGTGCATTTAGAACTCTTTCATTGTTGGTTTCTGTTTTTAAAATAATTAATAATAATAATATTTTCTTAAAAGATAATGTATTTTCAAATTCAAATAATTATAAAAATCTTATTACAATACTATTAAACTTGTCATAAAAATGGACATGTGGCTTCTTAGCAGCTTGTCACTTGACTTCTTCTATGCTTCGTGCTCTGCTTTACAATATATACACACACACACATATATATATATATATATATATATATATATATATATATATATATATATATAAAATAAAAAATATTATCTATTATAAATTAAAAGTGTAAACACCCTTGTAAAAGTGATTCGAACTTTTTGTCCTTTATTAAAAAATTTTATTTTACAAAAAATCGCCTTTTTTACTATTTTCTCTAATTTAATTTCTCAAAAAAATTAATGATTCAAGCTTAAAAAAATGAGTGACTTATATTTTTAATCTTGTGTCCTTTTTGGATTATGTCACAAATTTTCCAAACTATGCAACTTTTTGTTAATTCGTGTTCTGATTGGTTTGTGAATATTTTGTTTACCAAATAATCTTCTGTCCTTTTTAGATTATGCCACAAAATTTTCAAACTATGCAACTTTTTCGAATTCATGTTCTGATTAGTTTGTAAATTTTTCTTTTAACCAAACTTTCCATAGTTTTTTCTCTATTTCTATATAAACAAGTATCATATTTTTCATCGTTTTTTCTCTGTTGTTCAAAACTAAATGTACCAACAAGATTCATCTAATAAGTTATAACTAAATGTTTGTGGTGTAACCAAGACAAGAATGCCAATTCTGAGTCAAATGCACTTTCTTTCTCCTGAAATTTCTTGTTCTTGAACCCGTTTCACCAAGTTTGATCGCAGCCTCACGACCATCCGGTAGTTTGCCCTTGTAAACAACCCCAAAACTACCAGCACCAATCTTGTTCTCTAGCGAAAAATTGTTTGTAGCTGCAACAAGGTCAGTAAACTAAAATTCCTCTGCCCTGTCTGCGTGTTTAGAAGAAGTTCCACTCCTATGACGCATCATCAACTGCGCCTAAGAGTTGATGATCTAGAAACAGGACGACTACTACTGGATAATTGCCCACCATTAGAAGTAGTAGCAGTAATGAGATAGATATGTAATGGTGTTGAAATACTGGAATTTTTTACAAATTTATGTTCGTTCTGGTAAGCCTTGAGAAGTGTACATCTATGCTTGACTCTTTTGGACCTTGTTTCTAATAAAATCCTGATAGTAATATGTTCTATAATATTTGGGTTGCTTACATCTTTTAGTTGTATAACTAAAATTGACGAGAATAACATACTCTATTATTGTGAAACCTTGATTTTTCTTTAGAACTGATCAACAAATTGCAAAGAAGTCAAGTAGTAACGATGTCATTGGCAAAAAGTGAAGGACTGCATGCTTAAATTATGGAATGTAGTCCTTGATGAATTGTTGAAAAAGAAGATAAGATCATAAAGGCTTCAGATGACATTGTCATAAATGACCTGAGTGACAAATCGCAAATTACAGTTACTCGATTATGTCTTGTTAATAGAACTTTATTGAAAGAAAGAAAGGCTAAGGTTTACAATATAATCTGAAAAGCATGAAAACTAACTAAAACAAAAGTAGGCTATATACATACATAGCCAATAACCTAAAGGTCCATAAACTAAAGGCCCAATAAC
>NC_061121.1:22661657-22707480 GCF_002878395.1 Capsicum annuum | reverse complement strand
CTGTAGGTGCCTGCTACAAAATCTTCAACCAACAAATCAAAGGACATGGATCAAACTAGCTTTGATACCATGTTAATAGAACTTTATTGAAAGAAAGAAAGGCTAAGGTTTACAATATAATCTGAAAAGCATGAAAACTAACTAAAACAAAAGTAGGCTATATACATACATAGCCAATAACCTAAAGGTCCATAAACTAAAGGCCCAATAACATATGGGCTAACATGTCTCTGTTATGAACATTGCATTATTATTCACTATATACATCACGCTTTAACTTCAGAGATTCGAGATTTAAGTACACTATAGAATTCTATCATTGTCTAACCTACAAATTTGTAAAGCCTTGCCCTCAGATTTTGATCCATCGACTTTACACTGAGTGACAGTTGCAACGTCAATTCATTGATTAGGTCTTGAATTTTGACATTCCATTATGGATTGTTTTATATCATCATGGCATAATTTATCTGTAGAGATTTAAGGCTTATGTACATTACAGAATACATTTTATTCTTTACAGCGATTTTGGTGAGGAAGAAGTCTCCTAATCGACTTGTAGTTGAAGAGGCGGTTAACAATGATAACTCTGTTGTCGCACTACATCCAGACACTATGGAGAAGCTTCAGCTCTTCTTCGAAGATACAATTCTCATCAAGGTTTTTTAACATGATGTTGATTAAGTTACTCTGTGTATTTTGTTAATGTTTACTTTGAGCATGTTTTACTTAGTGCTTCGGATTATCTAACCATTTTTAATGTTATGAAGAGAAAATGAATGAAAAGGCAAAAAAAATCCTATTTTGATATGTTTCCTTAGCATTTCCTCAAGCAACACCAACATTCATATTTACTGTATGCAGTAAGATTGATTTTCAGTCTACTTACTAATATATTTGCTCCATTCATCGTTTGAAGAAAGAGACTCAATACTCTTTCTAGGAATTCGTTAAATAAGATTGCTTTATGAAGTAGCTACTGCTCAGAATGTATTGTTATGCTTTCATTTCTGTCACTATTTTCGAGGAGTAGCTGAGGGTCTATCAGATAACTCTCTGCCTCTGAGGTAGAGGTAAAGTCGTATTCACTCTACCCTCTCCTGTATATGTCGTTATTGTTGTTGAGACTGCTTTTGAAACCAAATTTTTGTAGATTTCTTTACTTTTGATACTTATTGCATGTAGTTAATAAAGACATACTCATAATTCTCCCAATGAACTTAAATTTCTAAGTAAGAGGTTGAGCAATTTATGCTAATCACTTTCTTGATTTGATTGTGCATTACTGGGAGAAAGCAGAGTTTCCATTTGAAGTCATTCCAAAAATTGGTGCTTTGCCGGTAAAGTTGTTGCCACGTTATCAGGAGCTCACTGGTTCAAGATCTAGAAATAGCCCCTTGCAGAAATGTAAGGTGACACTGCATAAATAGACCCTTGTGGTCCGGCCATTCCTTGGACCCGCGCATAGCGGGAGCTTTAGTGCGCTAGGCTGCTCTTTGTTCTCAAGATTTCAACTTTTCTTGATTTCAGGTGTTCTGATTGATTGTGGTGTTGTGGTTGATTCTGTGTTTAATGAAAAAAAATAGGTGTTAGATACTGGTTATATATCTGTCGGAACACCCTAGAATCTTAGAGTCGAAGTACTTGATTCTACACTATCAACGATTCATACATTTCCACTAAAGAACAATGTTTTCAATGTGTTTTGTTATAAGGTTCCCATTTATCGAAGACGGAAATACTTAGTTAGGACAATGTATTTCTATGGAGGGTTTAATGGAGATTCGAATCGTCCTGTATTTGATCAGATTGTTGGTGGTACTTTTTGGAGTCCAGTGAATACAACTGAGGGCTATTGGAATGGAATGTCTTCATATTTTGAAGGAATTTTTAAGGCTATTGGGATGACTATGAGTGTGTGTTTATCTGCCAATAGTTTAACGAATTTCGACCCTTTTATATTTACTTAAGGGCTTGTTTTGGAATCGTATTCATTGTATAATTCTATTGATTTTAATACTTAAGCATTGACTTTGATTGCAAGGAGCAGTTTTTGGCAACAATGGTTCAATTATTAGGTAAGTTTGTTCACTTATCTGGACCTAAAGTTGTTAGCTTTGACTTAAAAAGATCTGTTTTGATTTGATTAAGTTGGTATTTGAGTTTCGATTATGATTCCTGAATTTTGATATGCCACTTACAATACAATTCAATTACTTTTAGTTTATGTGGAATGAATCCTAATTTAGGTGTTAAAGTGGTTAACAATTTATGTACTTCAATATCTATTGACCATCAACTTACTCGTGAACTTTAATATTTTAGATGTTCTTTCATCTTTCAACATAGAAATATTTAAATGAGTCCAGGGTCTATTGGAAACAACTTCTCTACCTCACAAGGGAGGTGTAAGGTCTGCATACACACTACCCTCCCCAGATCCCACCTATGGGTTTGCGTACACACCACCCTCCTCAGACCCCTTCTATGAAATTATGTTGGATTTGTTATTGTTGTTATTTGGTTTAATTCATCTGAATAACTCCATTAGATATTAAGGTGCATTTAAAGTTGGCAGTTTAGGCTAAGAAATCAATTGTTGGCTTGTGAAACTAAAATTTACTCCATCATGCGGAAGAAGGAAAAGAAAGTGAGAAATCAGCTATCACAATCTAGAAAAAAAAAGCTATGAAGTAAACTAACAATACTAGAAAAATCATAAACGCAAGTCTTATGCTATTCCACTATTCACCCAAATTATATATGTGAGAAAGGGTCTTTTAGTAATCATATAATTAGTATTATTTGATCACAATCTGAATTGAAACCTTTGAGGCTTTAGGTTCACTCTTACTGCTCATTTGAAATAGGTCATGGACTGCAACACAATCTATCCTTTCCCGTGTCTCTCCTAACTTCATTACAAAAAAGACAGAAAAATACATAGGCATGGGTTATGCTCTTAGTACTAACCAGATCACAATCTTTGTGGGTATATCTTTCTTAGTGAGTTCCTGAAAATTGTTCTTTGAGCCTAACTAAAGTACCGTTAATATATATAGTTGATAAACTATCTGAATGCAGTTATACTAAAGTCTATTTGGTATTTTACCTGCATTTGGTTGTAGGTATTAAGTAGTCCTGATATTATTTATCCCAACATTTATATCATAGTGGGGATAGCTAATCTCAAATAATTAATTTCGAAATCACTTTCCCAACAAAACAACCTTAAGGGAATAAAAGTCCCATTTATATCCAAACGAGGGCTTGAAATTATCTAATTTCTAAAGGAGGAGAAAATCATTCTTAGTCAAATAGTAAAAGGGCAACTTTATATATCTCCTCTCTCATGAATCTGTTGATTAAATGTGTTTTTGTTCCATTTAATAACTGGATACAAGTCTGAAATAGTCAAATTAATGAACTTCAAATATCAAAGTCTTAAGTAATTGAAAACAAAATAAGTTTTCTTCCATGTGTAGAACCCACATTATTTGCGCAAAAATGTTAGATCTTACACATAGTAGTAAATTTTGATATAATTATTTCATTAAACATCACAAAAATTAATTATACGCTATTACTATTTATTTATATTACTTAAATAAATATAACATTTATTTTAATGTCAATTTCTATTTTTTAATACTTATTTTTTATATATAACTTTATTGATTTTACATTAAAGTTTTCTATTTGTGATCGGAATAAATGTTCTTGTCTGAATTTTCGGTTTGCCTATTTGTAAATGAGTGTTTACCATTTTGTTTGATACATTTCACAAGAGGAAATCCTATGGTATTTAACTTGATTAAATTTTATCTTTCAATATTCTTACCTAAATGTCAAATATAATTAGAAGTGCATTCAAATATCTCACAAATAATTTCACCTACTTCTTGAAGACCTTTTTGTGTAGCATTCAGTTAATGTTTTTCACTTAGTCAGGAATTTACTAACTTCAAGTTTTATTACTAGACCCGTGAAATAATTTTTATAATTTTTGAAATTACTTTTAATTTATAGTTACTAGATTTTGAAAGAAACTCTGAAATTTTGGTTGGTGTACTAAAAATCAAACTTTCATTATGCTATATATAGTTAACTGGAGTAGATAAAAGTGCTCAAGCTTAAGCAACCTTTGCCATTTCAGTTACACTTAGCTATAGGTAATATTACTTGCCTTCTAGGTTTAGGGACTTCTCAGTTGGTTCTTTTCATTAGGATAAAATTAATGCCCTCTATTGATTTAAAAGCTGGACTTATTAGCAGCTTTCTCTTAAGGTTGATTTGTCCGTGATGTCATTCTACTTGAGATCACCAAGTGTAAAAGACTATTTCTGGTGTACTACTGATAGGTTATACCTTTAAAGACATTATATAATTTCTTTATGGATATATGACTTTTTTGAGATCATGTAATAAAATTTGATTATTTAGTTATTTGTTTTTCTCATTAGGTTATTTCGAGTTAGACTTAATATATTTTTCTATTTGGAGGATACTACATACTCTCAAAGCCTGATTTATGTTTATGTTTATGTTTAACACTTGCAGGTGATGTTGCTAAGAGAATTTGGTGTCTTCATGTTGGTCATGTTGGTGATCTGATATAGAATCCGATTCTATTAGCGCTTGGTACTATTTTCTTTTGAAAGGGTAACTGATAAGCATTGCTTTTTTAAATGTATTAATTGTGACTATTTGTTTTGGTGAATTATTTGTAATATATCCAAAATATCCTTGCAATTGACTATCAATTCTTTGTAAGACAATTACTTTGACGAAAAAATCTACATTCAATAATTACATTTTTTAAAGGTGATCAAAGTACTTGTGAACAAATTTTGATGGTAGTAGCGAAAATCTTATGCATTCTTATGAGTATCATCAATTATCGTGAGTAGAGTTTTTTAGGTATTCTGGAGCTAAAATAAAAAGATTGAGGATATTTTTGGACCAAAAATGTAAAGTGGATATTCGTGAGTCATTTTTTAAACGTTAATAATAAATTGAGAAAAATAGTGAAAGACGATTATTTGTTAAAAAGTCTTTGAAGGAAGCTTAACATAGAATGATTTTTCCCTGACACTTTATGCTTTCCATTTCAAGTAAACAAGGCAAGAAACAATAAGAATCCTTCCTGGCTAGTTTTTTTTTACCATGACTATGGGTCTGTCTATTGATTTTAGGGTAAAAGGGTGGTTTCTAAATGTTAATATGGAATACAAACCCTACACTTCTATTTTATGGATTCCATCTTTTTGCTGACTTGAATAAAGGAAACTGTTGTAATTATAAATTTAATGTGCAATTAAATTATTACTACTTATTATAAATAAAGTAATTTTTGTTTAGAATGGAGGTAATTATACAAGGTAAGTTCTGTAAGTGATGGTTAGACTAGTTATGTGTAATGGTCAAAAGCTCATACATTCAAAAGATCAAAGTAGCGAAAATAAAAATATTTCAATGAATGTGTGAGCATACTAGGAGAGATATAGGGTTAGGGATGAGGATATTCCAGAGAAGGTGAGAGTAGCTCCTGTGATGGTCAAAGTGAGAGGCGAAATTGAGATGTTTCAGGCATATGAAGAGAAGATGTTTTGATTCCCAATCCACTTATCAAATGTTTTAGAATCCTGAGAATAAAAATAACTCTCCAAGTGCATTTATAGTTAGGAAATAAGTATAATGAATAAATACTATTTAGACCGTCTAAAAACTTTCTTTGTCATTAATCGCACCATTTCAACTTATAGATAAAAACTAAACAATATAAATTTAAATGGGGAATATATTTTGCCTACATCTTATTTTGCTCCTTGATTATTAGTTTGATGACAATTTATCATGTTTATTTTTAATTAATCACACTATTTTATCTTCTAAATTTAATGTTATATTTTCAATTTTTTTGTAATTAATGAAATAACATACACAATAATTTATTTTTCATATATATTTGTCCTTAATTAATTCTTGATACACGTGCAATGCACGTACACTAGTCTAGTGTATATATATATATATATATATATACATACATATATATATATATTAGGGTTTGGGCTATAGGTGACAAAGGGTTTAAAATGAGGTGTAGGTGACACAAGTCTTAATAATTGAGTGAAGGTGCCAATTACTTTATTATGGATTAAGAAAGTTTGGTAAGTTTGAGAATAGCCCACAAGTTTTTAAATTTACACTTAGATCCAAATATTTACCTAATAAAATGGGAAACAGAGGAAAAAAAGGTGTCTTTCTCTCTCTTCTCATCCATTGTTATTTTCTCTCTCTTAGCAATTTTTGTTGTTCATTGTTGCTGCTCCTTTATTCATCATCTTCTGCTTCATTATCATCATTTTCTACTTCATTATCATGTTCATCTTCTTTTTGTTGATCATTGTTGTTGTTATTGTTGTTACCGCTACTGTTGCTATTTGATCAATTTCTTAGGGCAAATTTTATTTCGTACATTACTTTTCACTTTGACATTACTTCATAGGAGACTTTGGTAAGTCAAATTATAATTTTTAGTTGAATTTTCATCTGTGTAACTGATATTGTGCTATTTTTCCAACAATGGATAGAACACAATCATGAATCCAACATAAGATCCATCTGTTTAAACATATAAATCATCTATTACGACAGATGAGATATCTGTTTCAACGGAAGACTAATATGTTGGATTCATATTTATGGTTCTATAGGCTGTAACATGAATTGAATAGATGGGCCATCTGATGCAACAGATGATTTATCTATTTAAACAGATTAGTTATCTGGTGCAACGTGATGAATATCTGTTGCAACAGAACCTGAACTCGATTCCAACAGACGTGTTGTCTGTTGCAACAGGGTAAATATCTGTTGCAACATATTATTAACCTAATACAATAGGACCCGAACTCGATTCCAACAGACAGTAAATATCTGATGTAATATGTTAGTAACCTATTGCGATAGAACCTAACCTCGATTCCAATAAATTATAGTCTGTTGCAATAGGTAAGTCATCTCTCACAACAGGTTAATTATCTATTGGAATATGTCACTCATATATTGGAATCAGCTTCAAAGTTACGTCAGTAATGTAACATTAACCCTAGAAGATATATATTCTATTGCAACATATATTTCACTTATTACAATAGATGAATCGTCTATTGAAATCAGCTTCAGGAGCGTAACATGAATCCCAATAGGTAAGTAATCTGTTGTGAAGGATTACACATCTGTTGGGATTCATTTACGGCACTATGAAATCACTGTTAACTTTTTTAACAAATGACTTTATTTAGGTACCACTAATGGAGGGATCAATAACAATAGGGGTGGATTGTCATGGTTAATGGATTGAGAAGAGCAATCGATATGTATGGTGTTGGAAAAAGGGTGAAATGCTAAAGATGATATCCATGACAGTCCAAAGTGATGTTTCATATGATGATTTTATGAACTTAATCATCAGTTATTGTGGAATAAATTTTCATTCGAAAGAACTCGTCATCAGCTACATGCACAGCTCTTTTGAAAATAAGAGGGTACTTTCTTTCAAGATAACCGATCAGGTTTGGTTGCGTGCTTATATTAGTGATTCATCCAGGCCGGTGTTAAGGGTGTACGTGGTTGAAAAAATAAGAGAGAATGAGAACCAGAACGTAGAATAAGAACAACAACAAGATATTTTTGATGATAGATTGGATGATCTAGACATGAATAGTCCACATAATGATCAAACACCTATGCCCGTTGATGCGACCAATACGATGTGCAGTTCTTCTCAATCGATATAGTATGGAAATCTTCAAGATGATGGGACCAAATTTTTTGTTGGAATGTCATTCAAGGACAAGAATGAACTATCTACCACTTTGTTTATTTCTTGCTTGAAAATTTTTTTAGAATAAAGAAGGTGATTAATTCGAGCAATGTCTTTTTTTTCAAATGTGCTAATCCGAACTGCAAGTGGTGGTTGAGAGCAGTGAAGTGCACAAGTTCTAATAGATTCGTTATTCATAAATATGAAAAGCATCACACATGTGGTTTGAAGAATATCTCAGGCCAAAATCCTCATGCCATGGCTAAGGTCCTCAGTGAATATTTCAAGAGTACTTTCCCCGATGGCAAAGGCCCTTTAATAAGGGTTATGGCCAATCAACTCCTTATGGAATTGGGTGTCCTGGTCAGTTATTGGAAGATATTAATGGCCATGTGGATTTCAAAGGATATGGTTAGGGGGACACTTGAGCATAGGTATGCAATCCTTGATGCCTACCATTATATCATTGAGTCCACAAATCCCGAAAGTAAGACGGCATTGCATCTTGATGAAAATGGAAGGTTCAAGTACTTTTTTATATCCTATGGTGCTTGGATTCAAGGTTTTCAAAATTTGAGAAAAGGCATAGCCGTCGATGGTACCTTCTTTAAGAACAGGTATAATGGAGTTCTGCTAGCGGCAGTGGTGTAGGATGCGGAGAATCACATCTTTCCTGTCGATTTTTGTGTAGCTAACAAGGAATGTGATACCTCTTATGGACTTTTTTTTGAAAAATTGTGAAGCTTTGTCAAAGATATCGAAGAGTTGTGTTTTTTATCGGATAGGCATCCAAGTATTCCAAAGATAGGTTCACGTTTCTTCACTTTAGCTTACTTTGGTTGTTGCATCAGGCATCTTGGAGAGAACATTTGGACCAACTATCACAATGAAAGGGTCGCTACCCTTTTTAATAGAGAAGATAAAGCATACAGTAGAGAGGAGTTTTTAGGCCATTTCAATCAAATAACGGTTGTGAATCCCAAAGTAGCAGAATTTCTCGTATGTGTCAGTTTTGAGAGATGGACCCGACCATTCTGTCTGTCATATAGGTACATGCTTATTGATTTTAATGTCTTGTTTATCATACTAAGTAATTATTTTGTATAGGTACAATATTATGACATCAAACATAGCTGAATCGGTGAATTCATTGTTTGGCGATGAAAGAGAATTTCCCATCAAGGCTATGTTTGAAAAAATAAGCCAGAAGTATGGCGAATTTTTAACAAAAGGCGTGTGCAGTTCAAGTTCCCCTAAAAAAGAACCCAATTTGTTCTTGAAATCGAAAAAATAATATCAATGAATGTCAGTTTGGGGAATAGGTTATTGGCTCATAAAATAGCAGATTACAAATTCAGTATCACCATTCATGGTGATGTTTCCACGGTCGATCTTCAAATAAGATCTTGTACGTGCAGAGTTTTTGACTTGGACAAAATACCCTATCCATATGCTATGGCAGCACTTCGAGCTCAATGCAGTCATAAATATGGAGCTGAAGTTTACGAGCACTCCTCTCAATATTATTCGGTGGAAAAATATGAAATGGCATATAGTGGGCATATTACTCCGGTGCCTACTGAAGAATATTAGGTTATTCCTGCAGAGCTTATAGGGAGATTAATACCTCCTCCATATATTGACCCAAGAACTATCCAACCCGGAAGAAATCCATATAAGAGGAGGCATGGAGTCAGAGAATTATTTTCATCAAGAAGAAACAAGTGTTCCGTATGTAAGCGCGCTGGCCACAAAAGAACTACATGCTCGGATTGTAACCCACCATGATCATTGTAATTGAAGAAACTTGTATAGCTATTTGTTGTGGACTTTTATATATTTAACTCATTGTTGTGAATGTAATGTTATCATTCATTATATATAAAATATCTTTTTAATAACTTGTGCATCAATAAAAAGAGGCAAAACATGAACTAAATAATATAATAGATCACTGGTATTTTCAATAGATTACCCATTTGTGGCAACAGATGGACATTATCTTGAAGAACATAACAAGTTCCATAAAACTGCAATATTTTTCTCCAAAAGATGATAAATCTATCACAACAGATGGATAATCTGTTGACAAAATCCAATCGATGACCAATCTATTCCAACATATGATCTATCTGTTGAAACTCAACAGGCAAAATTGCTATTGCTACTGGATCCAAAATTGCTCCTTACCTCCAACCGTCGACATGTTAACATGTAAAATGTTTAGAAGAAGAAATAGACAAAATGAAAATTGAATAAGAATTAAAAAGCCAAAGTCGACTAAAAATAAATTCATTAAACGAAAAATAAAATACATTAGGTATAGATTCGATATAGAAAAATTAAAATACATACGCTAAAAGAAAAAATACATTCTAATTATTATTATTATCATCATAATCATTAATGATAGTCGGCCAATAACCTCGAAGTAGCAGGGCCCTCACCAGCCTCTGCATCTCTCTGAACATTGTTGCTCTGATGACCAACTCCCTCTACAGGTCATTAACCTGCCTCTGAAGTTTCCACACTATGTCGGCAGAATAGCCGTGTCCCAAACAAGATCAGTATCGAGAACACGTATGAATTGACAAATTTGAAGAAAAGAATACAAATATAATACAACATATACTAAAAACTGGTAGATTTACACTGAAAAAACTTACCTCAACATAAAGGAATATGCTCTTTGAAGAGAAGTTGTTGAAGATGTCACACGAAAAGAAAAATGCTAGAAATAAATAAAGTTTAGCAGAATGAAGATTAAGAAGGGACCTATTCATAGAGGATTGAATCTGGATGTATAAGGATAAAAGGTATGTCTGTTAAGCTCCATTGTATTATTTACATTCAAACCGGTGGCATTTTATTTTTTATGAAAAGTCGTGACTTTTTGGTTCACATTAATACTTCTCTTCTTTTCAAAATGGGTTTGAGACTTGATAAAAACCGTTATTATTGTACTATTGTAACAAATCGTCCATCTACCATAATAGAATTACTATCTGTTGCAACATATAGATTATCTGTTGCTACAAATGGACCATATATTAGGGATATTTTGATTTCTTCTAAGAGTTGATTCATCAGTTGCAATAGATGGATAATTCGATTCATCAGTTGCAATAGATGGAGAATTTGATTCATCAGTTGTTTTGAATGTGCTAGATAAAAATTCACCACTACCTCTTTTTTAATTGTCATCACATGCGTGCAGATGAATAAAAAATGTCTGATCTGTCGCAACAAATTTACAATTTGTTGCAACATATGGATTATCTGTTGCAACAGATGGACCATATGTTGGAGGAGATGTTTTGATTTCTTCCAATAGCTGATTCATCAGTTGCCATAGATGGATATTTTAATTCATCAGTTGTTTTGAATGTGTTAAGATAAAAAAGTCACAAATCTTCACACCTCTTTTTTAATAGTCATTACATGCGTGCAAACCTTGTTTAAGAGGAAACACAAGGTAAGAAACAAGGAAATTCTAGCGAATCTGTCCAATGAAATTGACATGAGAAATAGGGAAACTGAATGAGCTACAAATGTGGAAGTGTATCCAAATATAAAAATCCGCAAGTCACTGAAAAAAAAAGAAAAATGATCAATAGAACTGGAGCTGGACACTTTGCTAGAGACTGCAACTAGTGAGCGTGGCCTTAATGAAGACTCTCACAAAGAGCAGGACTAAAACTCTAAGGAAGAAGCTTCGCAAGCACAGGAAATTGATACGATTGTTGGTCAGAATTGAAAACTGAACAAACAACTCTTGAATTAAAAATAAGGGAAACCAAGGTGTTAATTTCTAAAGTCTAACTTACATGCCATGCCTTTTTGTTTGTGGTTATGATCAAGTCAATGGCAGGAGAAACAAAAAGGTCTGAAGTTGGGTAGAAATCCCATGCCTTGTTGTTTCCACTGCCTTTCCATAGGAGGAATGGGATGCATATTTGACTTGTGAAATTGCCACCTTGGCTTGATCCCACATTTTTAATTCAGGAGTAGTTGGTTCAGATTTCATTTCTGACTGACAATCTTACCACTTTTTGTGCTCGCGAAGCTGCTTTCTTAGAGTTCTGGTCCTGTACTTTGTGAGAGTCTTCATTGAGGCCACACTCACTAGTTGCAGTCTCTAGCATAGTGACCAGCTCCAATCCTCTTGACCATTCTTCTTTTACTTCAACAACTGATGGATTTTCATTTTTGGATACGTTTTTACATTCGCAGTTCATCCAGTTTTTTCATTTTTCATGTCAATTTCATCAGCCAATTTTGTTACACTTTCCTTCCTACCCTATGTTTCCTCTTAAACAAGGCCTGAGATGGTATATAGCCTTCTCAACCTCCCCCTTCCTGCACAGGTATTCTCCCAAGCACCTATTGTTATATACTAGTCTCCTCCAGTAATCCATTCATATAAATTTGGACCAGGGGAATTTCTATTGGTTCCATCGGTGTTTTCTGTAGTGCGAGGCTTCGGAGGCCTTTCAAGAAGTCCATTGAGCCATTAAAATTGGTCCAATCAATATTAGATATTTACACTGCCGCCAAAAACTTTAACCCTTCCCCAAACTTGACACAAGAACATGAGCATGAACTATCATTAAATTATAACAGGGTATCGACACCACCTACTTGGTCCCTCAACCTTACCAGTTCGAACCTAACAATATTAACTGTAAAATGCCATATATCATTTGAAGAATTAATGCCCAATAGGTAAAGAACAAACATTCACAAAATTATTGTACTGGATATGTGTTTTCATGATAGGTTGATCAGTAATACATACCTCCTACATATGAAGTGGTTCCATCTGCAAGCAATTTATTCCTCTAAACCAATCTTTACTCTAGCCTTTAATGCTGGTTGGGCATAAATGGATTTAGTATTACTTATTTTTATCTACAAACAAGAGAAATACATTTGACGTCATACAAGAGAAGAAGAAAAAGAACATTACAAAAGGGTAACACAAAATTGAGCTAATCAACAGATGACCAATCTGATGCAATAGATTACCTATCTGCTTAACTATTGAGGCATCTGTTGTAATAGATGGATGAAATGTTTCAACAAATAAGTAATCTATTGGAATAAATCAAACCAACCTTGCTACTAGTTTGTTTTCTTCAAATAGTTGCTCCGTCTGTACAAAAGGGTAACAAAAAATTGAGTGAATCAATAGATGACCAATCTTAGGCAACAGATTACACATCTGTTCAACCAATGAGGCATTTTGCAATAGATATAAAAACAACATTTCATTCACTCAAGACTCAAAAGTCACCTTTCCTTCAATTTTCTGAATAAATAGGAAAATGGTAAATGGGTAAATCATTAATAGCAACTGGTGTAAATATCTAATTTAAATGATATACAAAGAAGAAGACGAGATGGAAAGAGTAATAGTGAACCATACCTGCAATATGGAAAAATCAAAGGGATCAGACATCCAGTTAGTCGAGAAAAGATATTGATCGGTTGAGATCTGAAAGAAGAGAGAAAAAAGATGCAAAAAGAAAAGAAAGAGATAAAGAAGAAAGAGTGATAGATGAGTTGAGTTGAGTCTTGAGTCTTACTTATGTCTGAAGGAGAGAGTATTCTTCTAGATATGGGTTTTAAATATTCATTAATAACTTTTGACTTTTGAGGGGAACAAGGAGACGGTGACATTGAAAAAACCAGATAAGACTACTCACTCAGGAGATTTTTGAGTTATCCAAGTAATATTTTTTACCGCCTTAGTATTTTAATTTTTTGAATCTTGGATAGGAAATACCTAAATAGCTTTTAAAAAGGGTCTTAAAACATCTAAGTACAACAGATAACAATTTCTGTTTGAAAATTTCCAAAGCTCGGTCATCTGTCGCAACAGATACGTAATATGTTGCAACGGATGACTTAATCTGTTTGATTAAATCCAACAGAAAAGACATCTGTTGCAATAAGTTTAACATTTATTTTTATACAATTTCAATTGATTTCACATGTTAGACTAATACCTTAAGGGGTCGTTTGGTAGAGTGTATGTAAACTATAATGCATACATTAGTTAATGTGTATTGCTAGTACCTTGGTACGACTTTTTGGCTATGTATAACTAATGAAAGCATTAGTTATAGTTATACACTATTTCCTATGTATTAGTAATACAAAGACTTTAAATGCATGCATTAACCTATTAAATGACCCTAATACCCCTCAATTTCTCTCTCAAAATATTTCACCATTCTTTTTTCCACCATTTTAATTTGTACTAGTGAATCTTTTCGAAATATTTTACAAATTCTTTACCCACTATTTGAATTTACAACAATGAATAGTTGATTTAAATAACTATAACATATTTTTTTCTTTGCTTTGAGAGTCTTTAAATAGATTTTAACAAAAATATTGAGATTATTTTTTAATTTTACGTCTTGTATTTTTATTTTGTTTCAACTAAGTTAATCCGTCGGTGTAACATTTTTGTGCAAATATGAATGTCTTGAAATTAATCCTAAACGTCTATATAATAGTTCAACAATATTAATTATATTTGAAATAACAAAAGAACTTTGTTGCAAAAAAGTGTACAAAATCAAAAAAGGGTATTTTTGTAATCAATTTTTTTTTATAGAAATTATGTAAGATGTATTATTTCTTACACATCAAACCAAACAATTTATAAGAAATAATACATGCATAGCTAATACAAGCATAAATAATACAAGTAATACTAATGCAAGCATTACTAATACACTATATTTTGCATTGTTCTTATACATTCTACCGAATGGCTCCTAATTGATTAATCTAGGACTAGGGGTGAGTTCTCATAGTTCAAATACAAATTTAATTGAGTCTTTTGGAAATTTAATAATGAGACAGTATTGCGTTCCTCCCAGCCAGAGTCATCGATTGATCACTCTGAGCTGAACTGATTTTTACTACCTCATATGTTAGACCAATACCTTAATTGATTAATCTAGGACCAGGGGTGAGTTCTCACAGGGTTAACTACAACTTCAATTGAGTCTTTTGGCAATTGAATGACGGGACAGTCTTGCTTTCCTTCCGACCAGAGTGGTCGATTAATCACTCTGAGCTGAACCGATTCTTACTACCTTATATGTTAGACCAATAACTTAATTGATTAATCTAGAACCAGGGGTGAGTTCTCATAGGGTCAAATACAACTTCAATAGAGGATTTTGGTAATTGATTGATTATACGGTATTATGTTCCTCCCGGCCAAAGTTGTCGATCAATCACTTTGAGCTGAATTAATTCTTACTACCTCATGTGTAAGACCAATACCTTAATTGATTGATCTAGGACCATGGGTGAATTATCATATGGTCAACTAAAACTTCAATTGAGTATTTTGACAATTTACTGATGAGATGATATTGCGTTCCTCTCGGCCAGAGTCGTTGATGGATCACTCTGAGCTGAATCAATTCTTACTACCTCATATATTAGACAAATACCTTAATTGATTAATATAGGACCAGGATCGAGTTCTCATAGGGTCAACTACAACTTCAATTGACTCTTTTGGCAATTGAATAATAAGACAGTATTGCATTCCTCCCGGCCAAAGTCATCAATCGATCACTCTAAGCTGAACCAATGCTTACTACCTCAGATGTTATCTAGGACCAGTGGTGAGTTCTCATAGGATCAACTAGAACTTCAATTGAGTCTTTTGGCAATTGAATGATGAGACAGTATTGTGTTTCTCCCGGCCAGAGTCGTTGATCGATTACTCTGAGCTGAATCGATTCTTACTACCTCATATGTTAGACCAATACCTTAATTGATTAATCTAGGACTAGGGGTGAGTTCTCATAGGGTCAACTATAACTTTAATTGAGTCTTTTGGAAATTGAGTAATGAGACGGTATTGCGTTCCTCCCAGCCAGAATCATCGATCGATCACTCTAAGCTAAACTGATTCTTACTACCTCATATTTAGACCAATACCGTAATTGCTTAACAGTTGGCAGCCCCTATTTGATGATTTACAATAGATGGGTAATCTCTTATGATATGTGACAATCCATTTGATAGTTTACAACAGATAGGTAATATGTCACAACAGATTACTTAATCTGTTTGATATTTTTCTATAGATGAGTATTTGATGCAACAGGGTTGAACATTTATTTTATAAAATTTCAATTGAGTTCATATACCTAAATTGATTAATCTAAACTAGGACCAGGGATGGGTGGGTGAGTTCAGAGGGTCAACTACAACTTTAATTGCGTCTTTTGGCAATTGCATAATGAGGGGGTTAAAAATTATGCATATTTTTTATAATTTTAAAAAATAATTAAGATCAATTCGGACCAAATTAACATTTTCAAAACTTTTCATTCTTTTCCAAAATACAAATCAACTCATACAAATAATCCATTTGATAAAAAAATATTTCATCATTTCAAATCTCGAGTTCTCGCTCTTTTTTTTTGTCTTTCTCACTGAATTATACAATACATACAACAACTACAACTACTCAACAAATTGCTCTACCCTTCACAACAGATCAATTATCTTCTCATTTCTGACCACATAGGTGTTATTTTTGACTTCATTATTGCTTGTATCAGTCATTTTCTCTATCTTCATAGGTAGCAGGGTTCGAGAAGAGTTCAATATTTGTTATTTTTTTCTAAAAAATAAGGATTTTTAAGTTAATAGTGAAAAATAAAACTTTTAGTTGTATTATCTTTGAGAATGAATTTTCAATTTTGAGTTTTGATGGTAAAATCGTAGGAAAAATTCAAGAAAACCCTAGTTTCTGTCACAGTGTTCCATTGAAAATCATCGTATTATTGGATGAAGTTTGTAGTGGTGGTGGTGGTGGTGGTAGTCATCGTTGTGGTGGTACTGGTGGTGGCTGTTGGTGGCATTGGTTGGTGGTGTTTGTGGTGACATTGGTTGGTGTTGTTTATGGTGGCTATCGATGGTATCGGTATTCATGGTGTTTGTGGCATTGGTTGGTGGTGTTTGTGGTGGTGGTGGCTGTTGGTGTGCCATTGTTGGTGGTGTTTGTAATGTATTTTTTAAAATTTATGTATACATCAATTGTAGTGTAATTTTTGTTTTTCTATAGTTTGTAGGTAAAACATGTATGCCAAAAGAAAAGAAAGTGAAAGTGGATCAACGTCTGACAACCCACCCAAAAAAGGCTACAATATAGAGAGATTCAGAGGAGCTTCCTAAACAATCTTAGTCAAGGAAACAAAGTAAAGAAGAGGATATATATAAAAACAACTTTGACAGAGGTGGACTAGGGTCTGTAGATGGAGATGAAGAAAATAAAAGTTAGAAAGAGGAGGAATTAGAGAGTGAGAAAGAGAAAGAAAAAGAGAAAAAGAAAGAAAAAGAGGATGATCATCAACATAATGATAATAGATCACCAATGGAGCGTGAATTAATATCGACATCCCATCTTGATCCTGTCAGAACTTTTAGTATTGACAAGTTTCAAGTTGAGATGTCGATAAATGAAAAAAAACCAGAAGAAGAACTAACTGGTGAAATTGTACTTAAATGTTAGATGGGGAGTAAATTTACTAATTTTAGGAAAATTATGAAGGACGAAAACATAGACAGACTTTTTAAGAAGAGTTTCTTTGGATGCTTTCTTGAGCTGGCTGGGGACGCCCCTAACCGTTTCCCAATGAGAGTGGTATATGGTCTTTTCAAGCAAAAGATCAAGTACGTGGGGGATGATAAAAATTTAGAGGAGGGGGAAAAAAGATGGATTAAATCTGGATCAACTACTATGGAATACCGATTTGTTTTTGCATACAAGAGTTTGCCATAGTGACGGACTTGAGATGCCATCATCCAGAAGAATCACCTATCGCTAAGGGAACACCCTGCAAAAGATCCAAGGAAGGAAAGGCAAGGAAAAAATAGATGGGTTGTTTGACATTGGTCGACGTGGCTTCAAAGGATTGGATTTGTTGACAGATCTCATGCATAAAATCATATCAAAGCAGTACAGGGAGAAATTATGCTTAGGTTGGTTTACCCATTTGGTTCTATTGGCATGAGACGTCAACAAGGCCATAGAAGATGATTTGTTGGTGCGTGCTGAGGATTTTGATAAATTCAACAATTATCCCTAGGGATATGGTAGCTTCTACTTGACTGTCCAATATTTACTGACAAAGCTATCCACAAGGACGACCACATTATATGGCTTTTCTTGGGCTTTCATGATAAAATTAATCATTATTTTAACTTATCCATTAAGTAATATTGAATATAGTTATTATGACTCTTTTTGCTTGCTTTCTATTGACATTTTATAGGCTTGAGAATTTGAAGCCATTCCTCCCTTCCGAAAGCAGGTAATGGATTACCCGAATGAGGTTTCTCATCCAAGAATGTTTAGGTGGTTGGCTACAAAGAGCAACACCAAAGTTAAGGAGGCTGATCTCTTTAACCCTTCGGATGATGCATTACGTCTTTTTCAAGTAAAATAATTTTACTCAGTGAAAGATATTGAACAGATGTTACATCTGGTGCAACAAAAGTTATATCTGATATACTAGATGGAACATATGTTGCGATAGATTCCCCGTCCTGTGCCAATCGGTGCAATAGATGGATAATCTATTACGATAAATGGTTGATATGTTGATCAGATTACCTATCTGTTGCTTTGGTTCTATGAACTTGACACCTAAAAGATTAACCATCTACTACAAATTATGCAACAGATGTGTAATCTGATATAACATATTATTAATACACACACAGATCATCTGTTGCATAACATGTAACCCAAAAGGTTACCCATCTTGTGCAACTGGTGCAACAGATTGGTAATCTTTTGTGATAGATGATTGATATTTTGCATCAGTTATCCATGTGTTGCTCTAGTTCTCTGAGCCCGGCTAAAATAGATTTTAACCATCTAACTACAAACTATGCAACAAATGGGTAATCTGATGCAACATATTATTAATCTATTGCAGAAGTTGACTGTTAAAATGTTAACCCAACTATGAAAATTATTATATTATATGATTTAAATATATCTGTCTTTTTTTCTAGGTTGTGCAACCACCGATCGTGCCTACTGAGGAGGAGTCATTGATGGCTTCTGAAATTACCCTAGGTCATATTGATACTATAGAATACCCAATGGTGGAGTTAATAAGGAAGAAATTGGCTAGAGCAACAGCCATAAGAAGAGCAGTTAGGCAAGGTCATCCTAATATTGAGGCTCTTCATGACCAACCTACTAAGGCAGATCTGAGTGCTTTTTCTGGTGGAGTTATTGGTGTTGGTGGTAGGCATGCCGATGCTACTACTACTCGTGATAATGAGGATGTTGATACTCAAGAAATTGTTTTTTTTTTAAAACACCCCTTTTCACCCTTACACAGGTCTATCTCACCCCTCTTTACCCTAGTGTTCATGTTGCAAATGCAAAGAATGCAAGGAATGCCAGGATAAACTCTTTGAAAAAGTAGAGGCTATCTTTAAAGCTATTGAGGAATTCAAATCCTATAGGGGTGTCATACCATCCAAGAAGTTAATTGAGAAATACACTCCTACATTATTGGTTAGGAGGAAGGAAAAAGCAATAATCGATGTACTCTCCTGTCGGAAGTAAAAAATAATTGCAACTCCTTCCTCTCAAAAAGTTGTTGAAGTTTAGAGGCCATTTAAGAAGAAGGTGGACATATACGCGAAACTTGGCACCAAAGAGAATAGGGATCTGCGATAGGCCAAGAATGTCAAGCCAGGCACACCAGATTACCCATGCCTCCTTTCCCCCCTAAGACTTCCAGACTATGATAGCTATGCGTATACGGTACAAGGATAAGGAAAGTTCATTTTTCCTAGCCTAGCCTTCTAATATAATCTACCCTATGAAGAAGAAGCTACACAACAGATGTGAAATTTTTTGTAATAGCTGGGTATTCTGGTGCAACTGGTAGTGGTTCTATTACAACTTACTATCTATCTATTGCATAAGTTGTGTAGGATTATTGATTTAGAAAACTCTATGAAATAAATGGACCTTATTTACAATTACTAACCTATTTAAAAATTGTCTTATTATATAACAGCATGTTGACAAAATTCTCTGCCTCATGAGGGAAAGAAAATTAACATACCTGAAAGTTTATGACGCTGCCGATAGGATAATAAACCTCAACTTCTGCAATAAGCCCAAGGATATGTACGGTCAACTCAATAATGTTGCATTAGACTGTGGCACGAGATTTGATTTCTTAGCTTCTAGGTTATACTGGGATGAAAAAGAAATGATAAAATATCTTAGAGGGGAGAGGCCAAATTCATACAGCAAGAGATGGACCGAGGCAAAGAGGATTCTTGTAGTCATTACCATGAACATTATATATTATCGGGATATTGAGATACCACTTGAGGAGGGAAAGATCATGTTTATGACTGCAATAAACCTCTCATCGATGATGTCGATCTTTTCTCCTCATGGAGCCACTGATGGAGCTGTTGCCCAACTTATTAAGGGAGAGTAAACTGATATATCATTTGCCAAAGGAAGTGTTGATGAAGAAATCATGAGATTTTGAAGGTTGAAACAATGACATAATCCTTCCAAAAAATGATATCGGTTACGCGACCGGCTCACACGCTTTTGCACACATCGAATGTTTGTTGAACAACACAGAAATGACCGAGCCAATGATCTTTCTGTGAGACTGGCAAACCTACAAGAGGTTTGGGCTTATCGGGTGCTAACGGGACTCTTGGAGCCTGTGTATATAGAAGAACCTGTGAAATAATAATTTTTTATTTCAAGTCATACTTCACTTTACTTTAAATTACATGTACATGTAGTGACAATAATTTTTTTTTTGATAGAATGAAAGTTGACTTTTTAATAATGCAATAGATTGCCAATCTTTTGTAAAATATATTTTATCTGTTCTGGCAAATAGTTTATCTGTTGCAATAGGTTGTTCATTTGTTGCATTATGCCGATGTTATTTCTATCTAATCTAAGTCTAATCTGTTGCAACAACGGGAAGACCTTTTGATAATTTCCAACAGATGACCTAAATTTTACAACATATGCCTAAATCTGTCTCATATTTTGCAATAATTACACGCTTGAATATCCATGCGCTTGACAACACCAAACCAGTAGCAAATACACCACCATGAAAATTTCAGTAATTAGGCTTGAAAATCCATGTGCCCAACACCACCAAACTAGTAGCAATAACGGTAACAATGTAGTATTTTCTTGCTCAATTTTGTTTCTCTTCAGAAGCCTTGACTTTCTTCAACAAACCCCAGATTACACAATTTGCTTGTGAAGGGTGTTGTTCTTCATACCAATTAAAGTAATCGCATCCACCCAATTTCTATAAAAATAAGTAAACAATTGCAATCTAATTACAAGGCAATAATTAATCAACTAATTAAATAAAAAAATAATTACCTTTGAAATCTTACAAGTAAAAAATCCATGATCTGAATTTTGTTGAGTTCAAGAAGTCATAAATAGATCTTCATGATCACACTTACAATATCAAAAATCGTTATCACAAAAAATAGTGAAATATGCACTCGACATTGTCAAGCTTAGTTGGAAAAAATGAAAAAAAGATGAAGAAAAGAAAGACCAAATGCAAATAATTTGAGGAATTTGCATAGATAAAAAATAGATGACGACGATGAAGAAGATTTGGGAATTTAGGGTTAAATTTTAGGAAGAAGACGAATATATAAGACATTGGGGGAAAAATATAACCATTGGGGGTAAAATTAGACGCCAAGTAAGCAAAAAGTGCTAACCTGACACATTTGTGCCTATTTTATTTTACGTGTTTAAAATGAACACTATATACTTGATGCCTATTTTATTTTAGGTGTTTGAACTAAACACTGTCGATAGGTTTCTCCTTTTTTATTTCAATTCACTTTCACTTTTTCACATGTAGTGGCAATTTTTTTATGTCCAATGAAAGTTGAAGTTTTATAATGCAACAAATTCTCCATCTGTTGTAATAGATATGCTACATGTTTTAACATATAGTTTATCTGTTACAATAGGTTGGTCATCTGTTGCATTATATCGGTGTTTCTATCTAAGTCTATCTATTGCAGCAGTGGGAAGACTTGTTTGATAAATTTCAACAGATTACCTACCTATTGTAACATATGTCAAATCTGTTCAATATTTTACAGTAGATGTTCTGTCTGTTGCAACAGATACATTATTAGTTGTAATATTTGAATCTATTATTCCATTTCAATTAATAAGTTCAAATCTAAGGAAAAAATAAAATTCATAGACAAAATAAAGTAAATCAAAGCCTTAAGAAATTAGCTAAAATAAAATCAGTGAATAAATGAAATGTAAAAAAATTATTATGGGTACAAATCTCAACAAATATATCAACAGTTTAAGTATTGATGCCAAGGATTCCTAAGGAGGGGTGAGGTTATTACTTTGACAGACTCATATTATAAAGATCTACTCAATATAGACAAGTTGTTCTTCATTCGGTGATATGAAATTCGACTTTACTCATTGTGGATCTTTATTGTCTCTTACGTACGATTTCTGTGCCTTCTGTTCTCCGTATTTCCATAAAAAGAGTAGAGTAGCATATTATCAATGCTGTTCAGCAGTAGCTTCTACATCCACCTGCAAAACCAAAATTGGTCAGTGCGAGATACAACAAAATTAAAAAGGATAAATCATCTGTTCTAGCAAATTAAATAGGTCTTCCTCCTATTTTAAGTTGTCCTAAAAAAAATTATACTTTTGTTGCAACAATGAATCAACTATTAGGTCAAATTTCTACATAAGGAAGACCTGTATGATAATTTCCAATGAATGAACCAACTGTTGCAAAATATAACTCATCTATTACAGTAGATAAGTCATCTGTTGGCACAAATAAAAGTGCTATGAAGAGCTATTTGATTTGCTAAAATAGATAAGACATATGTTGCAATAAGTACTTTATTTGGTGCAACAAGTTAGTCAACTGTTGCAACAGATGTATATATATGTTTGATAATTTTTAGCAGATGTGTCATCCGTTGAAATAGAAATGTGTTTGTTTGTTAGTTATTTAGAAGACATATATATTCACCCTGTTCAGCTCATGCTGCTCTCCTTTGGACATTGTACATTGCTTAGTGTAACACATAGACAGAGAAGTTGCAATTTTGCTCTTTTGGGTGCTTGACAATGGCTTGGAAATCACTTTCTTTTTTCTCTTAGCTTCAATCTGTAATGGAGTGTATGAAAATAAAATCCTCTTTGATTGAATGACACCCCCCTTAGATGTCAATTCCTTTACAGAAGCAGTTAATGTATTAATAGCATTAATCACTACATCATGTTCGCCCTGCAGTCTTGACATTTACATGCAGAACATTCGCTGGGAGAGGCAAAATTTGTATAACTAGTATGATCATACTTAAAATGGTTTGTTTTAAATACTGTTAGAGGAGTATCATTAGCACCAATAGCAGGACCACTACCACCACCAACAACTCCATCACTACTAAGACCATCAATAACAACAAGCCCACCCTCCCAAAACTATTTTTCTTGTAATGGCTGTTGCTCCAAATAATTCCATTTTTATTCTGTCGATGATCTTAGGATTCGAAACAGTTTACACAGACTGTAAAGTACGAAAAATGGCATTTCAACTCTTGATTGGTCGGAACTAGCGACGGATGCATAAACTAACATAAATCATTACATATATTAAAATGATGATTATCATTCAAAAAAATTATTAATTAAAATAAAAACTTAATTATAATTATATTTACTGCATCCTTCAGGAGGTTGAAGAGATCAAAAAATTTTGTAGTTTCTCAGTTTTTTCCAATAACTATCTCAAGATTCTGGGACAGGAAACTTCTTCCTGATAGTTTACTTGTTATCTCAAACGAGGAATGGCTTCAAACACCCAAGCCTATAAAATAACGCCAATAAATCAAAACCATTATTGAGTAAAAAAAATGAATGATATCATAATAAAAGAAAGAAATAAAACATTTACCATGAAAGCCCATGGAAAGCCATATAAGTTGACTGTCTTTGGCGCTAATAGAGTCAACAAATATTGGACAGTCGATTTGAAGCTTTCATAAACCAAAGGATAGTTAAATGCCTCAAGATCCTCGGAGAGCTTTATTAAACCAATGCTTATGTTGTTGTTAACATCTCTCGCCAAAAGAATATTATGTACAAACCAAACCAAGCACAATGACTGCTTGTTTTTCTTTGAAAGTTCTTTACCTTTCAATGTTTCTATCAAATTTTTATTTTTGAATCTTGGACCAATGATGGACACTAAGTCATCACGATCACATGACTTGCCTTTGCCTTTTTGAGTGTGTGGGGTGGGGTAGGGTGGGGGGGTGCTTTTTTTTGGGTTAGAATAGGTATAACTTGAGCAGGAGGATAATATTTTAGTCCAGTAAGTATGGTAAACTCCTTCCACCAAAAACAAATAGGCATCCAACAGTAATTTATCCACACCTCATCCATTTTATCTTTGTTTTCATACATAAACCTACACATGCGAAGTTCATATACCATTTTCAATTGGAAACGAGCATTGTTGTCCTCTGGCAAATCAAGATATTTCCAAAAGCAGCTTTCCCTGAAATAAGCATCCAATTTTTATTCTTGAAGTATTTTTTCTCAAGGCGTTGAAAGTTTTTCCCATGGCTGACTTAACCACGAAATCACCCATTAAATTTGTGGCACCATCATACTGAATTATCACAGGATAATGATCAATACTAAAGATTTTGACCAACTCTTCGGCGGAAGGGCTATCAACATTTGGATTATCTCTTTTGAAACATTCCTCCTCCCTGTGTTCATCATATTCTGCTCCTGATTGAGATAACACTTGTAAAGCAAGCTCATAGAGTGGTGGATGTAGTCTAGCTGCTTCACTTGTTCCTTTACTTAGAATTGATTCAGCTTCTGTAGTTTTTGAAGCCATATTATCTAAATTTAATAGGAACATAAAAAATATATTATAAATGATTATGCATCGTTAAAAAAGGGTAACAATAAATCTAACAAGCAAAATAGTAAAATAACAATTCCAATAGATCACTTATCTGTTGCACCAGGTAGTATATTTGTTGCAGCAGATGAGCAATCTGTTGTAACTATACAAAATATATCACTCATCTTTTAAGACAGATGAATTGTTTGTGCAACAGATCACACATTATTGCAATATTAGTAATATGTTGGAATAGTTAAATAATCCATTACAATGAATGAGTAATCTATTGTAATAATACAAAAATATACCACATATCTGTTGAGAAAAATGAATGGTCTGTGTAGCAGATTTCACATTTGTTGCAACATCATCTGTTGTAACATATGACAGATCTATTGGAACAGTTAAATAACCTGTAGTAATGGCTGAGTAATCTATTGCCATAATACAAAACATATCACTCATCTGTTGAGAAAGATGAATAGTCCGTGCAATAGATCACACATTTGTTACAATGTATGAGTGATCTGTCGAAACAGTTAACTAACCTATAACAACGACTGAGTAATCTATTGCGACAATACAAAATATATAACTCATCTATTGAGAAAGATGAATGGTCTATGCGATAGGTCACACATCTGTTGCAACACATGAGTGATCTGTTGGAACAGTTAGCAACGGTCAATATTGTTTAGATTTATTCAAACATTGGGTCATCTATTACGGTAGATGAATGGTCAGTTGGAAAAATTATGTCTTGGACATGTCCTATTAGAAGAGCTGGTAGGACTTTATCCAACAGAAGGTTCATCTATTGCATCAGATCATAAAGTCGATGGTTCTTTCGTTGCATCAAATAGTTAACCAGTTGCATCAGATTTTTTATCCGATGCTTAATCTATTGCAATATATGGTTAATATGTTACATCGGATATTTAAACTGTTGCATCATATGATAAATCTATCACATCAAAATTGTAATCTGATGGTTCCTCCGGTTCATTAGATGATTGATCTGTTGCATCATCTAACAAATATGTTGCATCAGATGGGTAATATGTTGCACCAGATGAATAATCTGTTGAATAAAACAAAAAATAGTAGCACAATGTTATTCAACAAAAAAACAGCAATATCACCATTTTTACCAAGAACAAGAACAGAACAAATCAATCCAAATCGTTGTTTTATTTTTATAAACACAAACAACAAAAATCAAACTTCAAAAAAATACAACAAACAACAAAAAATCATAATTCACTTCGGAAAGAGAAGAGAAGAAATACTAGAAATTAGGATTTTGTTCAGACCATATTTCAAATTAAAGCAACAAATATTGAAATTGTTAACCAATACTATAAGAGAAGTTGGCTCAAGTTCCTCGATTTCACCAAAACTAAAATGGCCATAAATTTTTACCTGTGAAAGAAGAAAAGGAACGATGATGAATTCGAAGCTATTGTGGCCGAAGTGCAAGGCTATCACGTCGATTGGAGGTTGAAGAATTTAAAACTGTTGTCGTCAGAGAACAAGGCTATCACGTCGATTGAAGGTTGAAGTCGAAAAGGAACTCGAAGCCCAACTATTTGTCATCGGATGTTGAAGCCGCCGAGGATTGAAAGGATAAATTGTAGAACTGTTGGTTTGGAGAGAGTTTAGAGAAAATGTCGAGAGAGAGGAGAGAGACTAGTTGATTTGGATTGAAGAGGGGTGTGGGTTGGGTTGATTTGTATTTTTGAAAAGATTTGAAAATTTTAAAAATATTAATCAAGTCCACAATTAACTTAATCAAGTTTTCTAATGATGTTTGACCCTTTAAGTTGGTCAATGTCACCAACCCTTCATTTAAGACTTAAAAGACACCTTTCCTTTAATTTTCTCTAGATATATATATATATATTGATAGATAGATAGAGATTCTATCTTTTTTCGTGGGAATGAACTCTTAACAAAATAGGAAATATTATTATTTCTTAATTATTTTTCAAATTGATGGTACGATGACAATTTGCTAATAAAATTATTTTACTAATAGAAAAAATATGGATTTTAAAGAAAATATATAATATATTTATTTGGAAAAGGACAATTTTGGTCCATTAAGTTACAACAGGAGCAATTTTGAACCAAATATGCAGTAGGGGCATTTTTAGACCAAAGTATTAATTGATAACATTTTTTTTCTATTTTGCATAGTTGGAGAGAATTTTTCATATTTTTTCGTTATTTATTGAAGTAGAGGAGGAACTCTATTTCTAGACGCCATTGATACAAACCCAATATAACATTGAAAATCAAATTAATGGATTCTTAATGGATTGAAACACTTTCAAAAGCTTTCAATAAACTCTCAATAGCTTTCAATGAATTTACTAAGCATAGGAAGACTTTAAATAGCTAAAGCACATTATATGCATTATTTGAAATTCAAAATCCTAAATTTTCTCAACAACTAAAACAACCTAATCTAAAATTTAAAATTCAAATTCATCCCAAATTAAATAATTTATTTTTCTAAAAACTACTGTAATAAATAAAAGTAAGTTTCAACACTTCTCCTTTTCTTTATTTACTATGATTTAAAAACTGCTCCTCCTCAAATTTTGCTTTGACGGTGGATGCTGAATTTTTCATTTTTTTAAACTTGCACATCTTTTTGATGTTAATCATTCTCGGTTTTCTTTTTTGTTTTTCTTGTTTGCTGTAAAACCATCAACAATCTTGTCTTGTTTGAAAGTATTTTCTTAGGCATTGCACAATGTTGTAATGATTTTTCATTCATCAAAACATCACATAAAGAATAGGTTTCAAGATATGATTTCTTCATAGACCAAATTTGATAGTTTTTGTTGGTGAAAAATTTTGGGGCTTTCAAAGAGAGACTGCCACATGACATTTTTTTGGTTGAAAATGATCCAATGCTTTGAAATAAGAACGAGTTGAAAATGATAACCTTGACAGGTTAAAAGGGGTAGCCCTAATGGGTTAAAAAGGTAGCTCTTACTAGTTAAAATTGATATAGTAGCACTTTGGAAGAACTCACAAGTCCCGTAAGATCAATGAAGCTCTTGATACCAATGTTAGTTTCTTAAAAAAAGAAACGGGGCAGCAAAAAATGGTTAAAATGACTCTCAGTGAATTGAAACACTTTCAATAACTTTCAATAAGCTCTCAGTAGCTTTCAATGATTTTATTGGGCATAGAAAGGCTTTAAATAGCCAAAATAAAGCATATAATCTGGATTATTTAAAATTCAAAATCCAAAAGTTTCTCAAAAACTAAACCAAGATAATCTAAAATTTAAAATTTGAAATTATCCTAAATTAAATAACTTATTTTCCTAAAAACTACTACAGTAACTAAAGGCAAGTTTCAACACTCCTCCTTTGCTTCAGTTACTGTGATTTAAAAACTGATCCTCAATTTTTGCTCTGACAGTGGATACTGATTTTTAAAACAATTTTTTTGAACTTGCACATCTTTTTGATGTTCATCATTCTCTTTTTTATTTTTCTTCTTTTTATTCTTTGCTTAAAAACTATCAACAATCTTGTCTTGTTGAAAGTATTTTCATAGGCTTTGTACAATGTTGTAAAGATTTTTCATTCATCAAAACATCACACAAAGAAGAGATTTCAAGATATGATATCTTCATAGACCAAATTTAATAGTTTTTGTTGGTGAAAATTTTTGAAGCATTCAAAGAGACTGTTGCTTGACTTTTTTTTCTTTGAAAATGGCCCTACGCTTTGAAATAAGTACGAGTTGAAAATAATAGCCTGACGGGTTAAAAAGGTAGCCCTTACGGGTTAAAAAATAATATGACAGTGCTTTGAAAGAACTCACAGATCCCATAAAATCAATGAAGCTCTTGATACCACTGTTGTTGTTTTTTTTTTATTAAGAAATGGGACAACAAAAAAGGTTTAAAATGACTCTCAATGGATTAAAACACTTTCAATAAACTCTCAATAGCTTTCAATGATTTTATTGAGCATAGGAAGGCTTTAAATAGCCAACATAAAGCACATAATCTGCATTATTTGAAATGTAAAATCCTAAAGTTTCTCAACAATTAATACAATCTAATCTAAAATTTAACATTCAAATTTATCCTAAATTAAATGACTTATTTTCCTAAAAACTACTACGGTAACTAAAAGCAAGTTTCAACAACTTAAGTGTCACATTGTTTTTGAATTTCCTAGCTACCTAAACTATTAGGTGTGTGAATTTTCTACCTGAACTATCACTACATGTCGAAACATACCTAAACTATTCACTTTTCCTCCCTGGAATTTAAAACAGAAGTTTGTAGAGCCATACAAGTAACTGAAATGACAAGTTTATCAAACTTAGAAAGAATACACGACAAAACAAAAGCACGACAAAACAAAAGGGGACTGCTGAGTTTGATATATAAATCCTCAATCTAGAACGTTCGACATCTTGGATTAGAAGATAAACCCTTGTAGTAAACTCTAGATATAATTTAACTATGCAAACAGAAGAATACAATTTTGTTCATTAAAAATATATCATGAATAATTCACCCAAGGTATGGCTCCAGCACCGCCATAAACAAATCCGTCCATCTATCTAAACAAAAGCAGATAACTAATGCAAGAAACATAATGTGGCATCATAATTCTCAGATGTCTTTCGAATGCCTAATTGCTGAGATTATTGGAAGAGCTAATAATACTCTTTGACCCTGAAAAGTAGGAGAATAAACCACAAGGAAGCCTCCAGCATTCTTTGTGTACAAGTTAGAATCAGTTAATGAATCCGCGATATCCATTTTGCACCATCTGGACCTGTTTCAGTCTAATGCTCAACAATTTTGGGTTCTCTTCACATTCTAACGACATTTAAATATCTAATCATACAATGAAAAAAAAAGGCTTACACAAAACTAAGTTCGTAACACGATTGTAATCAAGATTCTGGTTTATAGCTGATAACTGTAAATCTGGTAATAAGATAAAACACAAAGTCTGATTCTAAATACAACAGACACGCCGGAGATAGAAAAAGATCTATACAAAGCATATCGATTGGATCCGTGCAGTCAGCAACACGGACGAGTATTCAACATTAGCTTCCACTTCTTGAAATTCAATAGTACAAAACAAGTTAAGGTTGCATCTGACAAAATTTTCACATACTTGTAAAATAAATGTAGGACACTATAAAAATAGCCATCTAGTTTAAGCAAACGAAACAATATAAAAATAGCCATATAGTTTAAGCAAAAGAAACAGCATAGATGCGAGCGAATCATCATTTCTCAACTGGTGAGCAAATAAAATGAACCGATACTTCAGCCTAAGTCCTTAAATGATGTGTAAGCAGTAATATTGAAACTCTAACTAAACACAATTTCCATATATACACATAGTTTTGGGTATATTTCAAAAGTATATCATGGATAATGTATAGAACTTCATGTTGGGTTCAAGAGAATGAAATAATGAAGGAAAAGTCTTGGAGGGAAAGTGTACTCATTAAGGAAAGTGTACTTCTCCCACATTGGTGGGAGAAAGCAACTTTAGTGTGTTTTTATTGAGTAACACTTCTACAAGTGGATAGTGAGGCAAGAATCAAGAGGTGCCTTGTGCCGTTGTTGTCACTCGCTTGGCTTTGGATGGTTGATGAGATTAAATTCTTAGACAAATTTCATTTGAAACTTGGAAAAAAACCAAGTGACAACTTGGGATAGTCGTCAACCTTATGCAGTGTTGGTTGACACTAGCCTAATGGCTTATCAACTGATTGACGACAATGTTGACGTCAAGGTGAAGTCGTCAACTCGAGGCAGTGGCTTGACAACTTGTTGATCACTTGTCTCTTGCTTCCAACTCATTTTATTCAAGAAATCCAATGGGAAAAATAAATTCTCCATGAATGTGCATGGACATTCATGTAACAACGCAGCAGGGTCCTGCCAAAATGCACCTCGAAAAGAGATGCAACTCTTCGAGTAAAAGATACACTGTTTCAGAAAAAGGTATGACACTTTGAAAGGTTGTGATTGTTCGGAAAAGACATATTGTTTTGCATGAATAGACATGGCTATTCTGAAAATATACACCTTTCCAATGAAGCATTGCCTTCTTTTCGATGAGGCACTTCATGTCTATATAAACCGGCATTTTTCCACAGGTTTGGTATGAAATTTTTGCATATAAAAAACACTTCTCTTGTTTTAAAAAACTTCGTCTGATCATCTCCCGTTGTGTCACGACCTAATTTCTCAAGTCGTGATTGCGCCTACCTTATCCCCCGGTAGGCAAGTCAAGACATAGCCCGGAATAATAGGTAATGGGCTAATAGGGAGAAATCGAAAAAGATCACGTATAGTGATAGCAATAGTAATAACAAGTAAAAATGGAAAGTAAGAATATCTCATATACAAAAGCGAGGGATGCAAAAGGACCTAATAAATAAAAGAATCCCTCCCAAGACCTGGTAGGTCGGTACTAGAGCCACTACTAAAATATATCCAGAGTACTATACAAAATCCAAAATATACCCAATATACATAAATAGTCTTGAGTGCAAAAGACTAAGTCAGAGTGGATAGAGGAGGATCAGCCTCAGAAGACAACTCACCCTGCTTTGAAGTAGTAATCACATAAATGTCGGCTGCTACTACTCGGATCTGTATCAGGGAAAAGATGCAGAAGTATAGTATGAATATCAAAGAAACGGATACTCAGTAGGCATCATCGGCCAACTGAGCTCAATACAAAAATGGTATAACTACAATGCAAGGATGTAATCTAAGTCAACAGTAAAAAGGGACAGAAAGGTAAACAATTGCCAATCTACGCCAATGAGATAAAGGAATAAATGTAAGCGATTAGAAAATAAATAACGCAGTAATTACAGACAAGTCAAACATAACCTAACTGAGCCCCTATAAGCCCTCTAGGCAAATATCATAACCTAAATGGCCCCCATAACCCGCTAGGCACACTGAAAAAGACAATTAACTCAATTGTACCACCATAGGTCAGTGGGACACATAAGTAGCAATTAAAGAAAATAAACGTAAATAGTCTGTGACTGATCCAATCCTAAGAAATCATGATAGCCATCCAGATGTGCACCGGACTTGAACCGGTACCAATGGGTAGTAACGAGAGGCCAGATACAAAACTCGAATTAATAGTGATGAATGTAACAAGAAGACACGTGCCGGATTCAAACTGGACGTAGTGGGTAATAACGAGAGACCACATATATAACAAAACTCATAATTAGATGCCAGACTTGAACCAAAACTCAAAGTAACAACAACCATAACAAGATGCTGGACTCGAACCGAAACTCATAACAAGATGCCGGACTCGAACTGGAACTCATATGAACTACAATAATCAAATGCTGGACTTGAACTGAAACTCATAGTAACCACTATATAATCAAATACCGGACTCGAACTAAAACTCATAGTAACCATAGTAACCGAATGAAAAACTTGAACTGTAACTCTTGGTAACCATACTATCACGACCAGAACCGAGATCTAGATTGTGATGAGCATCCCGAACCATGAAGGCCCGAACACCCTTCTATCTTGAAATCATATACACCATTCATACATGAATAAGGAAATATGGAAATTATAGAAAGACGGAATCATGGTCATAAATCTGATATGAATTTAGCATTGGAGAACAAAATCCAAAACTAACTAGTAACATCTACAAACCATCTGTGAAATCTCTAATACATACTCTCTAACACAATCTGAAAGCTGGGACAAGTTCCCCAGTAGACCAAAACCATATCCAATAATAATAGTTGTCTGAAAGTAAACAGGCCTTCTGGAATAAAGAAGGCTCACCAGCTGGACACTGCAACTCTGTCTGATAAAATCTATTATTTTTCTAGACCCCTAAACTGAGTCTCAGAACCTGGAGGAAGGAGGGGGGGTCAATACAGATGTACTCGTATGCAAATTAATTCAAAATAAAACTTTTATATAAGTAAAATAATGGAGAGAAATTTGTTAAAACATTACAGTTGTCAAAACACATGGGTATTTTTCTGAAAATCATAAATCATTCTTTCATTGCACTGTCTGTTCTTTGTATTGCTTCTGAGTTAGGTGGCACTCCCCTACAAGTTAGATATTCCACGGGCTATATGGAATCCGCCATTGGCACGATGGAGAAGCTCTCAACCAAAGTGTGCGGCAAGGGTTGGAGTGTCTGAGTCTGATATGCCACAGGGCACTAGGCCAACGTAAAATAATATATCCGGATCGATAAATCACGATTTTAGGCAATGAGTTGTCTGAACTCATGTCTTCTTTCGGGAACCACCTAAGCTCTCTTTAAGCTCAATTTTATCCTGTTCTAAATCATGCATTATTCTAGTTTCAACATCTGAGAAATCTGAGTTCAAACATGCATTCTATTCTGTTCTGAGTTACCATGGCATTATCTGGATTGGTGTCCTCACACCAAGACTTGCAAGTCCTATTTCCGAGCCATATAGTATCATGAATAATTCTTTCATTAAAACACAGTTCAGACCACCCAAACATGTAGACAGTATAAAAGATTTCATGTTCTGAAACATAAGTCAAATCTATGCAAGAATCCTTCAAACATATAGTGGTCATGTGCTTTTGGCAAAATCTTGCACTCTTTCATTATATGAATATTTTCAATATTTATCAATATGCATAACCCTCTCTTTTATTTCAAAATTCATTTTCAAGCCATAGTATAAATCAATACATTGCATTTCATGCCTTTGAAGATGCATTTAAACAATTTTCATCGCATATCATGAGAAAATAAAGATCATAACAAGAGAGGGATTTTCCATGAATCATGCTCTCAATTCAATCATAAATCCTTAAATCACATGCTTACATATATATGTAATTTCAAATCAACTTGGTGAAAGGTCTAAAGACCAAAACAATATCGTTAAAACTTCTAAAAACATAATTATATTCATAAATTTGAAACCCCATATTTAAAATCTTGATTTCTATGCCCATGAGATTTGAGGAAAACCCTGCGTACCACTATTCAGGAGATTAAAGAATGCCTCTTGATGCCTACGGCTTGGGGATTTCAAATCTCCAATTTGTTTTGAAAACCCACGGTTAAGTCTTGATTTATTTGGGGTTCTTGTTTGAAACCCTAGGGAGAGTTCTTGATGGATTTTGGTTAGAGTAGATGTGTTTTGGTATAATAGGGATTAAATCCCGTGTTCAAGATGTTAAGGGGTTGGAAAATACCGCAAATACCCTTAATGAGTCTGGTATTAAAATATAACTGGGATCCCGATTTCATGGGCCAACACGACGCACCACTATCATGGTGGCTCACTGGAAAGTGATGAATGGGAATTTCGCTCACTCCGCGATGCGCCAGCATCACAGAGTCTCACTGGAAATTGACTATCGTCATTTAAACCCTCTCCGCGATGCGCCAATGATAGGAATGATGGTGTTTTGCGATTAGGACTTAAATTAACCATAACTCCTTCACCGAATGTCCATTTTGGATGAATCTTATGTCGACAAAAATCTTATTCTATCATCTACGTAATGAAAAGTTGAATTCTAAGGAATTACACAGGGAAATTAGTATAAATCATTCTAGAAGTCAATGTTTGATACTTTAGGGACAAAAATTTAGCTAGGAAAAACTTCGGGGCGTTATGATATCCCCCTTGGGAACATTCGTCCCCGAAGGTTGACGCGGGGCACAGACAAGCATAATTTCAAGCATACGAAGGAATAGAAAGAATAAGGCAAGGATTGTACCTTTCATTTTGTCATCCACTGGATAAAAAAGGTTTGGGTATTTAGCTCTCATGTTAACTTCTGATTCCCAAGTTGCTTCTTCAATTTTCTGGTTTCTCCACAGCACTTTAACTAAGGCTATCTCTTTGCTCCTCAATCTTCTAACTTGGTGATCCAAAATTTCTGCAGGCTCTTCTTCATTGGATAAGGAGTCTGTCACTTTGATTTATTTGACTGGCAACACTAAAGAATGGTCTCTAATACACTTCTTCAACATAGATATATGAAATATCGGATGAACAGAACCCAAACTGGCAGGCAATTCTAACTCATACGCAGCACCACCTATCCTTCTCACAATCTGGTATGGCCCTACATAGCGAGGACTCATCTTACCTTTCTTCCCGAATCGCATGACTCCCTTCATGGGAGAAACCTTGAGAAATACCCAATCTTCAACCTCAAACTCTAGATCTCTTCTCCTAACATCAGAGTAGGATTTCTGATGACTCTGAGCTGTCTTAAGTCATTCACTAATGACTTTCACATCCTCCATTGCCTGATGAACAAGATCAGGCCCAAACATCTGCATCTCACCTACTTCATACCATCCTATTGGATACCTACATCTTCTCCCATACAATGCCTCAAATGGTGCCGTCTTAATACTAGAATGGAAACTATTATTATATGCGAACTCTATCAATGGCAAGTTCTCTACCCAACTACCTTTAAAATCAATCACGCAGGCCCTCAACATATCCTCCAGGGTCTGTATGGTGCGCTCATCTTGCCCGTCTATCAGAGGGTAGAAAATCGTGCTCAAATTCACCAGGGTACCTAAACCCTTTTGAAACGATCTCCAAAACTATAAAGAAAACTGTGTACCTCGGTCAGATTTGATAGACATAGGTGCCCCATGCAAACGAACTATTTCTACAATGAACAGCTTGGCATAATCCTCTCTCAAATAATTTGTCCTGACAGGTAGAAAGTGAGATGACTTGGTCAGCCTATCCATAATCACCCAAATGGAATCATATTGGTTTCGGGACCTCGGAAGTCCTGTCATAAAGTCCATATTAATCACCTCCCACTTCCACAATGGTAAAGCAATCTCTTGAGAAGAACCACCTAACCTCATATGTTCCACTTTAACTTGTTGATAATTCAAACACTTGGCAACATAGTTAGCCACATCACGCTTCATATTATTCCACCAATAATTGGTTTTCAAATCATGATACATCTTAGTAAAGCTAGGGTGAACAACATACCTCGACGTGTGAGCTTTGTCAAGGATTTTCTTCCTCAGACCATCTATATCAAGCACACAAAACCTACCCTGGTATCTCAAAATACCATCACCACCAATTTCAAATAACATTACCTTTTGTTGACCCACATCTTTCTTGATCTGCATCAAGATGGGATCTTCAACCTGCTTCTCTTTAACTTCTGCTCAAAGGGAAGATTTAGCTATCTCATGAACAACTACTCCTCCATCCTCAGAATCCAAAAGTCATACTGCTAGATTTGCAAGTCGATGAATATCCTTTACCATCTCCCTCTTCTCTTCCTCAACATGAGAAAGGATGCCCATATACAACCTACTGAGGGCATCGGCTACCATCTTTTCCTTGTCTGGATAATAGTGCAGATCATTTCATAGTCTTTTAAAAGTTCCAACCACCGCCTCTTCCTGAGATTCAATTCTTTGTGTGAGAAAACATACTGTAAACTCTTGTGGTCAGTAAATATATCAACGTGTACCCTGTACAAATAGTTCCGCCAGATCTTAAATGCAAAAACCACAGCCGCTAACTCCAAGTCATGAGTAGGGTAGCTCTGCTCATGCACCTTCAACTGCCTAAATGTATAAGCCACTACCTTATCATGCTGCATAAGAACACATCCAAGTCCCACTCGGGATGAATCATAGTATACAACAAAACCTTCTGTACCCTCTGGAAGAGTCAGAATAGGAGCAGTAGTCAACTTGTCTTTCAACTTCTCAAAACTATTCTCACAAGATTCAGACCACAAAAAATTTAACTTTTTCTGAGTCAACTTAGTAAGTGGTGCAGCTATGGAAGAAAAACTCTCGACGAATCTTTTGTAATAACCCACCAAACCCAAGAAGCTTCGAATGTCAGTTGGAGTCGTGGGTCTGGGCCATTTTCTCACTGCCTCAATCTTTTAGGCATGAACCTTAATCCCCTCACTAGACACAATATGCCCCAAGAAAGCAATAGCATTTAACTAGAATTCACACTTGGAGAACTTTGCATGCAACCTATAATCTTTGAGAGTCTGGAGGATAATTCAGAGGTAATTGGAATGGTCCTCCTCACTTTTGGAATAAATCAAGATATCATCAATGAAAACTATGACAAACAAGTCTAGAAACTGTCGGAAGACCCTATTCATTAGGTCCATGAAGACTGCAGGGGCGTTAGTCAACCCGAAGGACATGACTAAGAATTCATAACGGCCGTATCTGGTTTAGAAAGCTATTTTGGGAATATCTAACTCTCTAACTTTCAACTGGTGATATCCCGAAAGAAGGTCTATCTTTGAAAAACATTTAGCACCCTAAAGTTGATAAAAAATATCATCTATCCTAGGAAGGGGATATTTATTTTTAATTGTGACCTTATTCAACTGGCAGTAATCTATGTACATACGAAGGGAACCGTCTTTATTTTACATGAAAAGTACAGGTGCACTCCATGAAGACATACTGGGGCGGATAAAACCTTTATCTAGAAGATCTACTAGCTGTTCTTTCAACTCTTTTAGCTCTGCAGGAACTATCCTATATTGCGGAATAGAAATAGGACGGGTATCTGGTAATAAATCAATACCAAACTCTTATCCCTATCAGGTGGTATTCTTGGGAGATCATCTTGAAAGAATTCAGGGAATTTATTCACTACGGGGACAGACTGAAGAGGGAGACTTTTGGCACTAGAATCTTTAACCCGAATAAGATGATACAAGCAACCTTTAGAAATAAGTTTACGGGCCCTGAGATAAGATATGAAGTTCTATCTAGGTGCTAGAGAATGTCCCACCCATTCTATCACAGACTCATTCGAAAAAGAAAAGGTGACTCTTCGGGTCCTACAATTCAATGTAGAATAGCACGAATGGAGCCATTCCATCCCTAAGATGGCATCAAAATCAACCATATCAAGTTCTATGAGCTCTGCCTCAGTATCCTGGCTGAAAATAGACACGACATAATTTCTATACACCCTCCTAGCCATAACAGAATCTCCCACTAGGGTGGAAATAGAAAAAGGTTCAGTAATCACATTAGGCTCAAACCCAAAACCAACAACCACGTATGGGGTCACATAAGACAAGGTAGACCCAGGATCAAGTAATACATACACATTACGAGAAAATATTTTCAATGTACCGATAAGTACATCTAGTGAGGCCACTACCTTCTGGCAGTTGGTCAGATCATACAATCGTTTTCGACCATTTCTGGTGGTTGAAGTGGCACCCTTCTGAGGTGGTGGTGCAGATGAATTTACCTGCAACTTGGCTTCTCTAACATTACTCTTTGCTATCAGACAGTCTCTCTGGATATGGCCTGGCTGGCCATATGAATAACACACCAAAGTGCCAAATTGGCATCTCCCTGGATAATTACTCCCGTATCTCTCACAGCATGGATAGGATAGACAGGTCTGGGCTACACTTTCCTGTGACTGCGTACCCCATATCCTCGGCCCCTGACTAGACTGAAAATTCTGGGTGCGCTATTCAGCTATGGGTCTGGAAACTGGAGCACTAGCTGTCGACTGTGCATCACCCCAATTCTTTTTCTTTTGCCATTTGCCACCCCAAATACCACTCTACTATGGACTATGACTCTGGTCTGTCGCTATGGCTCTCTTTACCTGCATGTCCTTTTCCCTAGATTCGGCTATCTTCTTCTTCTTCTTCTCAACTTACTGTATGTGGACTGACAGTCTAGCAAAGTCCATATCCCTATTCAGCATATCTCCTTGACACTCAAGCACCAAATCATCTGAAAGGATGGAAGCGAACTTCCTCATTTGGGCCTTCATACTATTCATCATCTCAGGAGCATAACGGCCTAGCTGGTTAAACTTTAAAGTATACTCCTGAATACTTATGTTACACTACTTAAGTTCATGAACTCCTTTGCTTTAGCTTTCCTTAGTCTAGAGGAAAGAATCGGTCAAGAAAAGCTTTCACGAACTCGTCCCAAACTGTGGCCTCAGCACTATTACCCTTCGCATCTTCCCACTCATTGTACCATTGGTTCGCTACATCCTTTTACTGGTATGCTGCTAGCTCAACACCCTCCACCTGATCAATTTGTATTACTTTGAAAATCTTCTCCATTTCATCTATGAACTCCTGTGGGTCCTCTTCTACCTTAGCGCCAGAGAACTTGGGCGGGTTCATTCTCATGAACTGGACCACTCTAGTAACTTTAGAAGTAATAGATGCAGACCCAGTATCCTCCGACCTTTGAGTCTGTGCGGCTACCAGCTGTGTAAGCATGTGAATAGATTATCTGAATTCAACATTAGAAAACTCTCCTTCACGAGGCTGAGTGCGATTGGCCTCTGTCCGGGGAGCTCTGGGAGGACTGGTTGGTATATGAGGTACTCCCGGAGTAGGAATATGTTCTGGGATATGAGCTCTATTATGGGTCTACATCCCATAGGTGGGACGGACTTCATCATCCTGAGCATTAATGTTGGTGCGACGGGGAGGCATCGTTGGTTTTCTGAAAAACCAGGGGTCATTAATTAGGGAACATATTACACTCTGAAGCACGAACTAAATGACAAAGAAGAGAAACATTCTTAAATGCCTAGTAGCCTCCTGCTTATAATTGTGGCATGCTACATCCCCATAAACAAGACTCTACCCAACGCGATTTCACAGATACCCTGGGACCATGAATCGTGCTCTGATACCAAGTTGGTCACGATCCAAACTGAGGCCTTGACCGTGATGAGCATCCCAAACTATGAAGGCCCGGACACCCTTCTATCTTTAAATCATATACAACATTCATATGTGAATAAGGAAATATGGAAATTATAGCAAGATAGAATCATGGTTATAAATCTGATTTGAATTTAGCATTGGAGAATGAAATCCAAAACTAACTCGCAACATCTGTAAGCTGTCTGCGAAATCTCTACTATATACTCTCTAACAAAATTTGAAAGCTGGGACAAGGACCCTAGTAGACCAAAACCATATCCAATGATAGCTATCTAAAAGTAAACAGGCCTTCTGAAATAAAAAAGGCTCACCAACTAGACACTGCAACTCTGTCTAATAAAATCTATTGCTTTTCTAGACCCCTAGACTGAGCCTCAAAACCTGTAGGGAGGAGGGAGGGTCAATACATATGTACTGGTATGCAAATTAATTCAAAATAAAAATTATATAAGTAAAATAGTGGAGAGCAATTTGTTAAAACATCATGCATAAATAGTTCTCAAAACACATAGGCATTTTTTTGAGAATCATAAATCATTCTGTCAATGCACTGTCTGTTCTTTGTATTACTTCTGAGTTAGGTGGCACTCCCCTACAAGTATAATATTCCACGGGCTATATGGAATCCGCGATTGACTCGGCAGGGAAGCCTCCAACCCAAGTGTGCCGCAAGGGTTAGAGTGTCTGAGTCTGAAATGCCACAGGGCACTAGGCCAGCGTATAATAATATACCCAGATCGACAAATCACGATTTTGGGAAATGAGTTGTCTGAATTCATGACTTCTTTGGAGAACCACCTAAGCTCTCTTTATTACCAATTTTATCCTGTTCTGAATCATGCATTATTCTAGTTTCAACATCTGAAAAATCTGACTACAAACATGCATTCTATTCTGTTCTGAATTACCATTGCATTATCTGGCTTGGTGTCGTCACACCAAGACTTGCAAGTTCTATTTTTGAGCCATAACGTATCATGCATAATTCTTTCATTAAAACATAGTTCAGACCACCCAAACATGCAAACAGTATAAAAGATTTCATGTTCCGAAACATAAGTAAAACATATGCAAGAATCCTTCAAACATATGGTGGTCATGTGCTTTTGGCAAAATCATGCACTCTTTCATTATATGAATATTTTCAACATTTAACAACTTGCATAACCCTCTCTTTTATTTTAAAATTCATTTTCAAGTCATAGTATAAATCAATACATTGCATTTCGTGCCTTTCAAGATGCATTTAAACAATTTTCATCGCATATCATGAGTAAATGAAGCTCATAACAAGAGAGGGATTTTCCATGAATCATGATCTCAATTCAATCATAAATCCTTAAATCACATGCTCACATAAATATGTAATTTCAAATAAACTTGGGGAAAGGTCTAAAGACCAAAACAATACTGTCAAAACTTCTAAAAACATAATTATATTCATAAATTCAAAATCCCATTCTTAAAATCATGACTTCTAGCCCATGAGATTTGAGGAAAACCCCGCGTACCTCTATTAAGGAAATTAAAGGATGCTTCTTGACGCCTACGGCTTGGGGGTTTCAAATCTCCAATTTGTTTCAAAAACCAACGGTTAAGTCTTGAGTTATTTGGGATTCTTGTTTGAAACTCTAGGGAGAGTTCTTGATGGATTTTGGTGAGAGTAGATGTATTTTGGTGTAATAGGGATTAAATCCCGTGTTCAAGATGGTAAGGGGTTGGAAAATACCCCAAATACCCTTAATGAGACTGGTATTAAAATAAAACTAGGAGCCCGATTTCATGGGCCACCGCAACGCTTCACTATCGCGGTGGCTCACTGGAAAGTGACGAATAGAAATTTGACCCACTCTGCGACGCACCACCATCCCAGAGTCTAACTAGAAATTGACCGTCATCATTTAAACCCTCTCCGCGACGCGCCAACAACAAGAATGACGGTGTTATACGATTAGGATTTAATTTAACCATAACTCCTTCGTCGAGTGTCCGTTTTGGACGAATCGTATGGCGACGAAAAACTTATTTGATCATCTACGTAATAAAAAGTTGAAATCTAAGGAATTCCATAGGGAAATAAGTATAAATCATTCTAGAAGACAATGCTTGATACTTTAAGGACAAAAATTTAGGTAGGAAAAACTTCGGGGTATTACACATACCCAACTGTAATATTAAAATTCATACCATACCATAACAATGTCTACGTGGTACAAAAGTTCATAATCATAACAGGAATAAAATACATACTGAACCTAAACAGAAGCTAAAATACATTTAATTACCATACACATATCTTAAATTTACAGAGGCAACTTCAAGGTTTTACAATTTAATTCCACTTCCTAAAGTAATTGATGCAATATTATATTGAAAGACAGAATACCAAAATTTACTAGAACGGGATCCTAATCTGGGTAAATAAGACAGGTTATATATATCAAATGATTCGCAACTACAAGCAGTTATCCAAAGCTAGCATAATAGTTCACAATTTTAGCATATAATTCAATCTAAAAGTAGGATAAACCTAGCCTACCTGAACGCGAAAGTTAAAATGTATTTAATTTGTGTAGGAATAAAACTAGAGTTGAATAAATTAATTGCGAATAATTGATTTTCCTCTCAATTTATCCCAATACAGATATGTTCACCCAGGCATAAGCGTTATAAGAACATAGCAATTTATAAGTAAAAAATATTTTAACTTTGCAGTTTCCAAGATGGATCTTAATCATTAATTAAGGAATATATTGAAAACAAATCAAGGATTTCTTATCTTACCACGACACCTAACTTAACACTAATGCTATGTTAATATATGCCACAACATAACGAGAATTTGTTAGCCACTTCCTGCACATACATGCGTGGTGGAGGTGGCATATCGCTGTAATTTTTTTCCCTTTCCGGTGTTGTGTAAATTCATGATAAAATAATTATAATATTTTAAATATATCATAATTAATAGAAAGTTATTTCTAATAAAACCTCTAATAAATAATAGTAATATTATAACGTTTGTAGATTTACTATCTACGCATAAAATATTATTACAATATAACAAGTTATTATAAAGCAATATAAATATATCATAACTAAAGAATTTTTATACAACATAAGAATAGTTTAGAAGAGTGATAAATTATTTTTACCATAAGCCAAATTAAATGAAACAATTTACAATATATTTAGATATTACTAAAATTCTCAAATGAACGGTCTGGGAACCGAACTATTAGTCCCAACAAGTCAATAATAACTAGGGGCAGTTATAGAAAATCTCTGAATTCCAAAAATGTATGAAATTATAGAAAAATGATCGTGAGGGTCATTACAGCATCTACTACTAAAAGGACTTTCATCCACGAAAGTAAAGCATAAACACGTACCCGAGGCCTCAAACAGGTAGGGATACTGGCGCGCAAATCACGTCTAGGAGGGAGGCCAGGTAGGTCGTTCGAAACCACATCAGGAAACTCGCGAACCACAGGGACAGAGTCAAGCGATGGACTATTAGCACTGATATCCTGAACATAATTATGAAATGACTCACAACCCCTCAATATTAGTCTCCTAGACAAAATGTAAAAGTAATCTCCATCGACACGCGACCAAAAGAATCCTGCCACACAATCGGGGTACACCAAGCAAGGCTAAATTAACATCTTAGCAAAATAATACAAAACCGCATGACAAGGAGATAATGAATCCATGCCTGAAACCATATAAAAATCTATCATATCTATGACAATGAGATCAACCTGAGTACCAAACTCCCAAACAATTGCCAAGGATGATCTATATACCCGATCCACTACTAAAGAATCACCCAGAGAGATAGCTATATGCAATGTAACAAGTAAAGGCTCTGAACATGAACCCAACTGCGATGCAAAGTAAGCAAGAACATATGAAAATGTGGAACCGGGATCAAACAAAGGAAAAGCAGGATGACGGCATACAAAAATCATACCTGGTACAACATGCAAATGAACCGGTATACTATTAGACTGGGTGCCTATCCGAGCACCTCTAGAACCCTAGGGACCATCCTCACGACCTGTGCATCACCCCTAGGTAACGATGACACTGACTTGATCGGCTGTACAATCAAAATTGACGGCTCAATCATTCTATGCTGAGGACACTCATTGGCGAACTGACTAACTACTCTGCACTCACAACAAACCCTGAGCACCCTACTCTGTCTAGAAGGTTCGGAATGAACACCCTGACTCAACGATGCTAACTTAGTACCCCTCTATGGTTGACTGCTACTCTAACCACTAGAACCAATATAACTGTGCTGACCTCTGACCTCTGGGTCGACCACGACCCCTAACCTGAACTCTTAAAGCAGACCTGGGGTCCCGTTATCTGGCTCCTGCTCCTCGCATCCTAACTAACTATGTAAGGAGTGAACCAATAAAGATTAAAACCAACTCAGACCCAACACACTAAAATGGATCAAGAAAATGAGATTATTCCCTAAAAAAAGCTCTGTAGCCTCCTAAAGATAGGATACAAATGTCTCTGTGCTGATCCGTAGGATTCTACTAAACACTAGCTCTAGTACTAGAAGTACTGGTTTCACTTCTGATATCAAGATGTCACGACCCAATTTCTCAAGTCGTGATGGCGCCTACCTTATTCCCAGTAGGCAAGTCAAGCCATAGCCTAAAATAATAGGTGATGGGCTAATAGAAAGAGATGAGAAAAGATCGTGTATAGTGATAGCAATAGTAATAACAAGTAGGAATAGAAAGTAAAAATATCTCATATACCAAAGCGAGGGATGGAAAAGAACCAAATAAACAAAAGAATCCTTCCCAAGAGCTAGTAAGGTCGGTACTAGAGCCACTACTAAAATATACCCAGAGTACTAGACAGAAATCAAAATATACCTAATATACACAAATAGTCTCAAGTGCAAAAGACTAAAGTAGAGTGAATAGAGGAGGATCAGCCTCTAAAGACAGCTCACCCTACTCCGAATTAGTACTGGAAAGTAGTAATCATGTAAATTTCAGCTGCTACTACTCAAATCTGTATCAGGGAAAAGATAAAGATGCAGAAGTGTAGTATGAGTACCAAAGCAACGGATACTCAATAGGCATCATCGGTAGACTGAGCTCCATACAAAAATGGTATAACTACAATGCTAAGATGTAATCTAAATTAACAGTAAAAAGGGACTGATAGGTAAACAATTGCCAAGCTACACCAATGAGATAAAGGAATAAATGTAAGCGATTAGAAAATAAATAACACTGTAATTACAGACAAGTCAAACATAACCTAAATGGGCCTCCATAAGCCCGCTAGGAACACAACATAACCTCACTGGGCCCCCATAAGCCCACTAGAAATACTGAAAAAGACAATTTACCCAACTGTACCCCCATAAGTTGGTGGGACACACAATTAGCAATTAAAGAAAATAAACGTAAATAATCTGTAACTGTTCCAATCCCAAAAAATTATTACAGTCATCCAGATGTGCACCAGACTTGAACCGTTCCCAATGGTTAGTAACGAGAGGCCAGATACCTGACTCGAATCGATAGAGATGGATTTAACAAGAGGACACGACCCGGATTCGAAACGAACATAGTGGGTAATAACAAGAGGCCACATATATAAAGAACTCATAATCAGATGCTGAACTCGAACTCAAGTAAGCACAATCATAACTAGATGCCGGACTCGAATCGAAACTCATAGGAACTACAATAATCAAATGCCGGACTAAAAGAGAAACTCATAGTAACCATTATATAATCAAATGCCGGATTCAAACCAGAACTCATAGTAACCATAGTAATCAAATACCATACTCAAACCAAAATTCTTAGTAACCATACCAAACTGTAATATTAAAATTCATACCATACCATAACAATGTCAACGTGGAACAAAAATTTACATTCAATAACATGAATAAAATATATACTAAACCTGAATAGAAGCTAAAATAAATTTAATTACCGTACGCATATCATAATTTTAAAGGAGCAAATTCAAGGTTTTGCAATTTAATTCCACTTCCTAAAGTGATAGATGCTATTATATTGATAGACAAAATATCAAAATTTACTAGAACGGGATCCTAATTCAAATAAATAAGACATGTTATATATATACATATATATATATATACATATATATATATATATATAT